>NC_136412.1:297279120-297589120 GCF_051521515.1 Lactuca serriola
TCATTTTTATATTTTCAAAATAAGTAGATTTTTGATCCTTCGGCAATTATACCATCTTCGTGTGAGTTGAATTTTGGAACGTCAGCATACGTCATTTCTTAACCTGATAATATTACAAATTCAAAATTTAGGTTTTATAATGCAAAGTACCACTACTAGTGGTGCACAAAAAACCGGTTCGGGAACTGAACCGCCTCATAGACCGGTAAACCGGTTAGACGTGAACCGAATCAAGAAGAACCGATCCGGTTCGAGAACCAAATCACCGGTTCGGACAAGATCAAGATTATAGATGTTGGGACCGGTTTAGTGGGAACCGATTTATAACCGGTTTTAGAACTGTCCTCATCACAGCTCCTCATCGCCATCGAACATCACCGTCATCACCTACCTTCGCCATCTCCACCGGAACCATAACCATAAGCCACCACCTCCCATGCATAGGAACTAACAAGAGCGTGCAACTACTTTTCTACACGAAACCTCCACTTTTCTGTTTTCTTACTGTCAAACTCATCTGTCTATTTTGATTTAAATCGCCAAAAAAAAGGAAACAAAAGAGTTCAATGAACCGGTTTGAAGGACCAGTTTCCTCCCGAACCAGTTTTCGAGTAACCGAACCGGTTTACAAAGTTCATATGTTTTTATTGAAGAACCGGTTTAACCTTGAACCGGTGTTGACCATGTTGACTTGAACCGAACCGGTTTGGAAGAAAAACTGGTTTGTGCACCCCTAACCACTACTAATATGTTAAAAAGGAACTTGGTTTATATGTTTAACAATATGTGGGCTTCCATGTTCCATATACTTTGCTTTATAAATTACAAACCCATGGTTTATTTCATATCTTAGAGGTTACATAGTTAACATCATGTAATTCTACCAACCTCTTAAAACTTTTATGTTTATGGTTTATACTTTAGACGTTATATAATTAACATCGATAAATTTAGATTTTACTATTCTAAATATTTATCAGGTAATCCATTTCATATCGATCACCATTAAGGATATCTTGATCACACATTGGGACATCTTGGGGAAGGGGGAATAGGGAAATGGTTCATTAACTATTACTTGTTCCAAATTAGGGTCATCACCGAGACTTTGTCCAAAACAGAGTCATCAATCACACTCATTTGTAAGGATTTGTTAAAAATAACTGGTATATGTATCTATTTTTGGTTGACTTGGCTTATGGAAAGTGACTATAACCTTTTATGTGTCATCAATGACTTAAGAGTAGCTTAATGACACGTTTAAGTAAAATTCAAGCTTCATACTATACGAACTAGTTTCCTTCCTCCCTTTTCTAGTTCTAATATATTTTTTTCTATTTCTTCAATAACAACTTTCATCATTGACATTAAGTATGCTTGCAGATAAATGTATTTTCTTTTACATGCTTTTGAAAAAAAACCCACCGTAATAAAACGGTGTTGTGAAGTAGTTTGACATTCCTCTATAGAAAAACAAAATTAACCTAATAAACACCAAAACGTTAGAGGATTTAAGTACAAAAGTTCGAATATCACTTACTGTAAAACTTCAAGCACACTATTGTACCTAAGAGAGATTTAATTGTTTCATATTTATGACCATCTCCAACCCACTTCAAATTTTTCTCCCAAAAAATGGGGCAAATAGTGTTTCTTTTCCAACGTTACTCTATTTTTTACCCCCAAAAAATATATTCATAATATATTTCATTATTCCAACTTACATAGACTGTCAAACACACCCCTCTACTAATTTAGTTTTAACAAATATATAATCTATATTTTTTTCATTACATTAATATTAAATACAAACGATTATATTTATAATAAACTTATAAATAAATATTATACATGCATTTATAAGAATATTACACATACACACTTTTAAATAAATATTAAATAAATAAATAATAGGATTGTCACTTGGTTTTTGTTAGATTATTATTGTAATATATAGGTTAACTATATGTTTAATAGCATATGTTATCGTGTTTGTAATATATATTTTAATTTACTAAACTGCACAAATGGTCCCTGTGGTTTCCTCAAAATTGCCACTTTGGTCCAAAAAGGTTTGGACTAGCACTACAGGTCCAAAGTTTTCATTTTGTTGCGAGTTTGGTACGATTTGTTTTGAATTTTTTTTTAAATGACGACATTGCCCTTCATTATTCATTTTTTTATTTTTTTAATATCTTTAATGTTTTCTGATTAAAATAATAATAAAAATAAAATTAAACCCTCAACCCCTCACCCTTCTATTATATTCCCTGCTACTAGACCCCTTCTTCTCTATTCTTCCTCGTCCTCCAGTAAAACCACCACCACCGGTCAACAACGCCGCCACCGGTCCTAAAAGCATCACTGGTTACTACCGCCACCACCCTTGATTTTCCGGTCAACGACACCACCACCGGTCAACGCCCCCTCTCTCTCCCTCCATCACTTGTCGGTAAAATGTGAACAACCACCACTTCTACATGACGGAGTCGCCACCATACCTCTCTCTCTCATGATGAAACCACTCTCTTCTCCAGATGAATACATAAACAAAATTCAGAAATTTAACATACAAAAACACATACAAAATCCAGAGATTTTCTAACACCAAATACATACATCTGTTCAAGATTCGATACATGAACAAACTAGGGTTTCAAAAAACTTGAAGGGGGGCTCCGCCGCCGGTACCTCAACCAGCTCTGAAGCTCCAGATCTGCAACATCTCTACAGCGCCGCCAATAACTCTATCGAAGACGACACCATCATCTACCTTCTTGCGGATCTGAAAAGACAATGGAGATTTGTTCAAACTCATCGCTCCAATCGGTCGTTTAGGGTCTCCCTACCTCGCCATATCATTCGTCATGGTTTAGATTTGACGGAGGCTAGGGTTAGGGTTCCCAAACGGTGGTGGAGGCTTTCACATATGAGGCTTTTCCTGTCCGATGTTGGTGGAGGCTTTCAGATCTGAGGAACGGCGATGCACAAGAGAAGTAGAGAAACGAAGGCGGCGAAGATCCGGGGTTTGCTAAGGAAGATGGTGTCGGACCTCCCTTCTTCGAGTTGCAGATCAGAGTGGCGGTGGTTTTGAGTTGTTAGGTAGTGGCTAAATGGACGGCACCGATGGTGGTGCTCCGGCAAAATGGGTGGCACCGATAGTGGTGCTCTGGTAGCAAATGAAAAGAGAGAGGAAGAGTGTTAGTATGTTAAAAGTGAGAGGGTGGGTTGAAGGTTTAATTTTATTTTTTATTTTTCTTTTAATCTGAAAACATTAAAGTAATTAAAAAAAATAAAAAATAAGAGGCAAATTCGTCATTTATAAAAATTCATAAAAAATCGGACCAAACTCACAACAAATTGAAAACTTTGGACCTGTGGTGCTAGTCCAAACTTTTTTGGACCAAAGTGGCAATTTTGAGCAAACCACAGAGACCATTTGTGCAGTTTAGTCTATTTTAATATAAGTTTTTGTAAAATACGTTATCGTTTTTTAAAATTTCAATATGTATTTAAAATTTTATATGATTTTGATGAACAAAAAACAAACTTTATATTTATAATTAATTAATATAATTTAATATATAACAAAATATTATAACTATTAAATATGATATATAAATTATAATTAGATGGTAAAAATGAACTAAAAATGTATAAATATATAATAGAGGGACTAAAATCGACAACATAAAGTTCACCCCATTTTTGGGAGAAATGAATAGTACAACACCATATTTGGTGGAATACTATTCATATCCCCAAAATGGGAGAATAAATGGGGAAAAATGGAGAATAAGAGTGGGTTGAAGATGCTCTAAGTTGCATCATCGTGTTTTTTTATAAGAGAGATTTAATTTGTTTGACGTATACAAATGATCAAAAAGAAAGATTAGATGAAGAAGATGAATGGAGTTTTCTTGGGGGGGGGGGGGGGGGGGGGAGAGAAGATAACAATATATTAGACTATTAGATATTGATTGATAATAATGACACTATGTTAAGAGAGGCAAGTAAAAAAGACAAAAAAAATGCCCTTATGTAAGGAGCATTTGAGGAATTTTAATGGAGGGTCATTATCAGTAACAACCAAAGGGATCAAGCATGTAGCATTTTGAAACCAAGAGGACAAACCATGCTAAATTTTCAAAAAAAATGGACTTAAATTACAAGAAAGTGCCAACCATATGGGCCAAAACTGTAATTTACTCCAATAACTAATTATAAAAAACAAAAGAACAAAATAAATAGAGTAAATTACTAAACTCGTCTCTATGGTTTGGTCAAAATTGCACGTTTGGTCCCTATTTTTTTTTGCACTTGGATCGTCGCTGTGTTTTGATTTTGTTGCATTTTTTGTCCCTTACATACATAAAGTTACGGACCAAATGTGCAATTTTTACCAAACCATATGGACGAAAAACACAACAAAATCGAACCATAGGGACGATCTGAGTGCAAAAAAATAGATTGGGGACCAAACGTGCAATTTTGAACAAACCATATGGATGATTTCAATAATTTTACTCAAATAAATAAATAAATAAGAAAATGATAAAAGGAGAATAAAATGGACATTTTTATGGTATTTAATGTTTGATTGTAAACATTGTTTGTAGGACCATCTTTGCAAGAAAATAAAACTATGAGAAATGCTAGTGTTAGATTTTTTAAACTTGGATTTAAACTCGCACATACCATTTATACAATTTACTATGTTCTAAAATACTCGGTATCATTTAGCCGATACATGTCATATGCTTGTACCTGATGTCATAAGAAACACCACCTTAAGTCATATACTTTTATATAACAGGAAACATATATGTTCACATATAAAATTATAAATTATATACAAAATTGTCATGGTTCAGCCAATATGCATCATATGTTTGTACCAGAAAAAACACCATCTTAAGTCATATATTTTTATTTTTATATAACAGGAAACATATATGTTAACATATATAATTATATACAAAATTGTGTGATGCATTAAAAATGCCATGGTCTCACCCTAACTTATAAAGCTTGAAGCTTCCTCATCTTATTTAGAACATTGATACAAATATACACAATCAAAACCATTACTTATATTTTCAAAAACCAACTTTATTTCTAGTTTTTCTAACTCGTATTCTTTCCCAACAAAAGAAAAAAAAAAAACATCACAAGTTCAACCTAACAATAAAATTGCAAAAAAATAAGTAATTTACAAACTAAGAACAAAAAATAAACTTATTTATGAAGGCACCATTGCTAAGAAAGAAGATGATTTCTTCCCATGGGAATGATAACCATGGAGCAAAAAATATCTTATTTAAAAAGATTAAAATAGTTAAATTTCTAAATATAAGAAGACTAACCACAATTTTAGGATTTATTTATTTATTTTTAATACAAATTATATACATTCATACCCTTTAAAACCATTTTTTCTTTTCTTAAAAACATTTTTCTCTACTTTTGTCCAACAAATTCTGTTTTTAGTTGTCATATAAATCGAAAAAACAAAAAACAATTATTATTCAAATTTATATAGATAAAACAAAATATATCCCAATTTTTTTCATTTGATAATAAAATAAGAAGACATTAAAAAAGTTAACCAAATAAAATCACATTTCAATTTTCTTAGAAAATAACCCATCCCAACTTCTTGCTGCGTTACAAAACAGCGCATTAGGGTTACCATCGTTATCAAAAACAATTCCGCCGCATACGAGAGCGAATTTGGGGAAGTCATTCATTCTACATTTCGCCTCCAGTTATCACATAAAGCACATGAAATCAGTTGAATTAGGGCTCAAATCGTATGATTCTAGGTCTCAAATCGTATGATGTGTTTATAAGAAAGTGTGCTATTGTGGCATCGTTGTTCGATGTGAATGCCTGTGATGGAGCTATGGATTAGAAGAAGCTGCTTATTCTATGGCCACCGGGACTTTGGATTCGAGTGACGCAAGCTTTTTTTTTCCCTTGTCTAATCTGGAATCGCAGGTCGTAGCTTTTCAAATCAGGTAAACTTTCTTTTACTGTGTTATGATTTCAGTATATTAGTTGTTTGGATATGAAGTGGGTTGTTTCTTGTTTTTCCTGTTACAATTTGATCAAGCTTTTCCAAGAGTAGATGGAAAACATAATGTAATGAGCTCGTGGACAAAGTAATTGTTCCTCAATCTTCCTTTCATCATCCATCAGCTATTAATGCCTTTTTGTTTTGTCACTTGCTTCCTGATGGAGTCCTATGAAGATACACTTGCTTCTTAGCTACAAAGCCCACAGATTTTTTTTACCAAATATTATATTCCTGGAGGAAAACATGGATATTTTTTAAAAACTTTTGACATATAATAAGAATAAAATCTTGGTAGTCTTGTTCTAAGGTACTTGATGCAAATTTGGCACTTAAAGCACAACTTATAGGTATTCAAATATTTAATAAGGAAAAAGGGAGTAGAGTGTAGAAGGAACATGTTTAGGTCGAGCATAGTCGATATACACACATTCTTTGTGCAACTTTGGCTTAGAATTTACATTCGTGATTAATGAATGGATGAGACACACATGGTGAAAAACTGGACCTACTAGATGGAGGATTGGAGGTACATAATATTCTAATAGGATAATAATGTATGCCAAAGGAACAAAAGAACCTCAATGAAAAGTGTGGTTATTATTATCATACTCTATTTGCCTCCTCTTTCTAAGCATTCTATTAATGAGCACATATCCATGCTCTTGGGACAATTGAACTGACAAATAATCTTCAAGTGGTTCATCACGCCACCTCGGCTGTGTTAGACAACCAAACACAAACACACATTAGATAAAGGGCAAAAAAAATCGTAAGACAGATAATTTGGTAAAGGAAATTTTGGATAACATTTGAAGCTTTGTCTTATAAATATTTTTTTGCTAAGCTTCTCACATGGCGTGATTTTCTTTTATATGATATGAAGGCCTAAGAGATACCGTTGATGATATGGACTTAGTGTGATGCATCATAACTTTCTTTAAAGAAAGTGTTGGAATGACCTAAGGAATAATGTTATTTACTTTTTGGTTTCACAGTGCTTTTGGAGAGTGACTAGTATTATCGGCTCTAAAAAAATGATGAAAATTAGCATTGAATTTTATTAAACATAGATAATAATAATGCAACATTAGAATTTACAAATTTATACTTTGATTAATATATATATATATATATATATATATATATATATATATATATATATATAAAAGTTAAATGGGTTGACGCGTTGATAATTTTTACCCAACCCATTTAATTAAATGGGTTAGACGGGTTGACCCATTTAATAAGTTAAATGGGCTAAAAATCTCAACCCAACCCACTAATTTTGAGTTGGCTTAGCGGGTTTGGTCGATTTTTGCTAGCTTTAGGTATCACAAAGATAATATTTTCCCTGTAAAAATGCAAAAAATTAATCCGTTTTTAAACTAAGATAAAAATACTTAAAAAACCATAAGCTTATTTGGTGGAAACGAGAATGGTGCATATGGATATGTTAATGCTTCTGATAATATTCTAGAATCATGGGATATTTTTTCCCAACCGGTCTCAATAAACGTAAAAGTTATGTTGAAGTCGGTAATTGCCAATACATTTTTGTAACAATCGTCTTTTTTCTTATCTCTATATAAATCTTGTTTCTTAACAAGGACAACATTATGCATCAAAGTGTCATCAAGTGCACCAACCGCTCATTTGAAAACCCGTCATATCCTCTTGTCGTGTTCCTAAATGTTTGGATTCAGATTAAAAAAAGTTGTGACTATAATGTTTTTTGTGAATGACGTTATTTTGTCCAACACATCATGAAAAAATTTATGACTTTTTTGATTTAAGTGTTTGAAATATGCTCAATCACGTAACATTGATTAATGACCGATCATTATAAAAAACATAATCATCTTTTCCTCAACTGATTCATGTTTGCTATCCTTTAACGAGTAATTTACTCTAAAATGACAACATTGTTCGACAAAAGATTCATGGGACATGTGTAGTACTCCAACATATTGTAGAGGATTACGTTTCAATACCTCTGATGTGTATGCTAGGGACATGCGTAGTATTTCAACATATTGTAGAGGATTACGTTCCAATAACTCTTACGTGTATTCATGTCCCGTCATTTTTGAATTATTGTCCCGCACTCTTCCAAAAATAGCGGACATATAAATATATTAGAATTACGAGAAGTAGCTTGTAATCGTGATTCATTAAGAACCTATTTAATCAACAAAAGGAGAACTTTAAAACATAACATTAACCAAAATTTAAGTGGCAAAAAACATAACATTAACCAATATTTAAGTAAAATAAAATATAACATTAACCAAAATTACAGTAGCAAAAAACATAACATTAACCAAAATTCAAGTAGCAAAAAAACATAACATTAACCTAATAGTTCCAACACAAACAAAAAACCCTAACCAATAGTTCAAACACAAACAAAAACTTATAAAAAATTGTTCTAACATAAGCAAAATCATCGGACAATCTTTCCATCCTTTAGAATCCTTTAACCTGTACCAGTCATCTCGATCCATTCTATTAATATCTCAAGATCATTGAGCAAATTTATCCACATCTCTCACATTCATGGTCCCTCCAAAAATGTGATAAATAACACAACATAGATGATGCATCGGGATTAACTCAAGCAACTCTAACATCTCTAAACATTGATGAGCTGTATGCCCCATTAGCCCCTTTAATCAAATGTCGTAGAGCTTTTTACATATCAAGTGTTAAATCACCAACGTTAATAGAAGCTTTAGGTGAGGCACCGAAAGGTGGATCTAGTGAGGCACTTGTTGCTTGAGCTCTAGGAGTTGATGGTTTAACCCTTTTGTTGAGGTTGCCAGAAGGTGAAGCACCAAAAGGTTTCGGCTCAGGAAAAGGCTCACTAATTGTATAAGGTGTGTGTATTTTTTTTTAACATTATTGTATATAGTTGGCAATTATTCTTATATTACTTTTCTTATATTGGGCTTAAGGATATCCAAAGGTCGCTTACTTGAAAACTCTCCCATTGTCGTTTCCAAAGCTTTGTGTAACCATCTTTGATGGAAATAGTGTTAATGGTAATCTCAGGTGGACCTCATCCCAAACAATATCAGGACATAGAACCCTCTTTGATGGAAATAATGTCACTGGTAATCTTGGTAATAGTGTTAATGGTAATCTCAGGTGGACCTCATCCCAAACAATATCAGGACATAGAACCCTCTTTGATGGAAATAATGTCACTGGTAATCTTGGTAATCTCAGGTGGACCCCATCTCAAACAACATCGAGACATGTATCATCTTCTTGTCATGTCAAACCACTTAAGCTTATGGATACCCTTTCTCTTACCATAAATGAAGATGATGACACTCCCCATCATACCAGTGAACCTTTTCCTGAGCCACCACTTTCTATTGCTTTGCCTTCCGGTAACCCCAACAAAAGGGCTAAACCCTCAACTCCCAAAGCTCGAGCTCCTTGTGCCTCACCCGATTCACCTTTCGGTGCCTCACCTAAATTTTCTATTAGCGTTTTGACGATTTAGCACCTGATATGTAAAAAGCTCTATGACATTTGATTAAAGGGCTAATACGATATATAATTGCTCAATGTTTAAAGAAGTTAAGAGTTGCTTGAGTTAGGCTTGCTTATCACATTTTTGGAGGGACTATAAATGTGAGAGAGATGTGGATAAATTTTCCCAATGATCCCGAAATATTAAGATGATGGATCGAGATGACTGGTACACATTTAGTAGTTCTAAAGAACGAAAAGATTGTCCGATGATTTTGTTTGTGTTGGAACCACTGTTGAAGGCTTTTGCTTGTGTTAGAACTAGTGTTTTTTTTTTTTTTTTTTTTTTTTTTTTTTTTTTTTTTTTTTTTTTTTTTAAATCCTTGTGTTGGAACACTTTGATTAATGTTATTATTATTATTTTTTGCCATTTGAGTTTGGTTAATGATATGTTTTTTGCTAATTGAATTTTGGTTGATGTTATGTTTTAAACTTCTATTTTTGTTGATTAATAGGTTCATAATGAATCATGATCAAAATATACTTCTTGTAATTCCAATCTACTTTTATTTCCGCTATTTTTTTATGACGGGTGTGAAATGAGTGCGAGATAATTACTTGAAAATGACGGGAGATGAATACACGTTAGAGTTATTGGAACGTAATCCTCCACAATGTGTAGTACTACACATGTTACGTGAATCTTTTGTCCAAGTATGTTGTTAACATGTATCGATTGATGTAAAGATTGCTTTGTTTTTTATGATAATTGGTCATAATTAATTTTACGTGATTATCAAACGGAGTTTTCAACATTCAAAGCAAACAATTCATAATTTTTTTCATGAAGTGTTGGACAAAATAATGCTATGTATAAAAGACATTATAGTACCAACTTTTTTTAATGTGAATCCAAACATTTCTAGACATGATAAGAAGATGACTGATTTTCAAATGAGCTATTGGTGCACTTGATGACACTATGATCCATTTTATCCCTGTGAAGAACAAGATTTATAGAGATAGGGGAAAAGACGATTGTTATCAAAATGTATTGATAGTTTGTCACTTCAACATGATTTTTACGTTTATTGTGGCTGATTGGGAAGGACTAACACATAATTCTAGAATATTATCATAAGCATTAGCAAATCCACATGTATTATTTTTGTTTGTTTCCACTACCACCCAAGTTTATGGTTTCTTAAATACTTTTATCTTAGTTAAAAAACTAATTATTATTTTTTTCTTTTTACCGAAAAATATTATCTTTGTGATGTCACGTATGCATATATTCGGGGATTTATGATCCCGTATCATAATGTGATGTATTGGCTTCAAGATTTTTGTCAAAGATGTACATTAACCAATAAAGTAAAATTTAACTATGCACATGCAAAACTTCGGTACATCATCGAGCGTGTTTTTGGTGTCTTGAAAGCATGATTCCCTGTACCGATTGATGAGTATTTTGCACCATAGTGTCTTGTTTTGAAATGTGTTCGTTGATGATGATGAAGACAAGGTTCCAACACATGGAATGAGTTATTATAAAAAGAAAAATTTTGTTGTTGAAAAACTTAAGGTGTACGTCGACACACGTTTTTTAAAACCATGAATACTTTAAGCATTAATGATCAACTCTTATTTGCAACTTTTCATAGTTAGACATCTAGACATGACTCACCGTTACACTACTAATTAAAAATGGTTTAATTACATATATGGTTAAAAGAACAACTAATAACTTCTGGTGTTACTAAACAAAGATTATACTTCTCATAACATTCACATAAAGAAAAGTCGATGATGTAAGTTTTCAATGAAAAATCCTTTTGCTTAAGCATTTAATGCATAATGTTTGTAGTTTTGGTAATTTACGCTAAATAACAATGTAATTAGATTATTGGCAACATATATTAAGTTTGATCCAAAATAGCATTCAACTTGCATTTTTTTTTTATCGTTTATGGCAACATGAAACCCTCATAAAATAATATGTAATAACTAGACAACGTGACACCTAACAGCTAACACATATACTAGGTTATATTTCGGCTCCTTATACTTTTACCGGTGAATGTTTATATACCTGAGTCCCAAATCATTTGCACAATTTCATGAGAAGAGGGAGCTACTTTAATAGTTTCATAACTTGAGAACACATTCTCTTTGGGCTTTTTTTCCTAGTATATGTTCATAAACTGGAGTCTTTTATGTTATTTCCTAATATGGGTTTGTAGAAAATTCCAACTAAGTGCAAACAACTTACTCAACACTACAAATAATATGTTAATAACCAATATGAAGTTGACTAGAAAGTTGATGACCAATATAGTGCTCCTGAATATAAAGTTAGTTGCTCAGATAGGGACATCATATGTGGTGAAGAGGACTTGAAAGTGGATAGTGGTGCCTTACTTTCAGCCTTTCAGGCCGTCTCTTTATTTTCTAGTCGGTATTTATTAATAATTGTTAGTATACATATATGGTTACTTCTTCATATGTAGATGTGAATGTATTGTATACTAAGCCTCCAAAAGATAAGGAGGTCGGGTCTTATAAAGAGCAATAATTTTATCTTTTTGAGTAAGAGTCACCACCACTTACAGCACCTCACCTACTTATTAACCCATATTTGTTTTGCAACCATTCAAAAAACATGAACCCATGAAGAACCACTCATGGTCTAATTCTTTTTATCATATCACTTCAAGAAGCGAGGGCTATGGGGACGACACATATTGTTCATATACACGTCATCATAACTTCATGGCCATGGCGTCTTTTGTCGTCGACATGTCATAGTCATATGTAAATTTTTAGGGATGGCATATCATCGTGATAGTTTTGTCGCTATATCTTTTTAAGAAATAAAAAAGATAGATATGTATTGACGACGTGTTGCTATAGATTCAACTATAGTGACGACATGTTATGGCTATATGTTGACCTTTGGTGACGACATGTCATGCTTGTAGGACAACCTATAGCCACAACATGTCGTCACATCTTGTCGTCACTATAGTCATTGTACAAATGTATTTTTTGATCCTCTTTTTTGTGTATTTTACCTGGTTTTTCAAACGCATTCCAAAATAAAATTAATAACAAAAAACTTTTAACATATTATAAAAACTCGGTTTAGTTATAATACAAATTTTATACAAGTGGTTTATCAAGTCAGTTAAAATATCTTGGGAAATTGTTTTAAACTTTCATAAAATGTAACCATACTACCTAATTTAATTGTCTTCGTCAAAACTTTGTAGATCATCACTTTCATCATCTTTATTAATCCGATTGTTTGGAACTTAATGTAGTGAGGGATCAAATTGGAATTGAACCGGTGGTATTGGTTGGTAGTTTGGATTTTTAGACATCGTCGTTTGTTAAAATGTTGTATTTGTTGAGTGAATCGTTGAGTTAACTGTTGAAGTTTTGATTATTTTTTTAAGTACATGTTTTAGTTTCTTACCAACACCCCGTGTATGACTACTCCAAGAACCCGTTTGAGGCATTTACTTCATCGACGACCATTTTTCTATACTTATTCTCAATCTTAGCCTTCAATAAGTAAAACAATAAACGTACATTAATATATTTTTACTAAATCCTGCAACATAACAACTATAAAAGGGACAACCTATTCAATTATAAATAATAAGAATAACAATTTTCAAATTGCAATATACCTAAAATAATAGAAACATGCTTATGATAACAACCTACTTACCGTACACTTAATTCGCTTTAAATACAAACATACATGCAATAATCACAAATCACAATAACCTTCAAATAACAAATCCAGTTTGGATCGCAACATACTTGCATGCAATATATGCAATCTAGTTTAAATAGCAATATCAACAATGTACTCTAAATTACATTTCAATACTTAACAAAAAATAACAACATATTAAGGCATACAAACCCTACTTTTTTACTTACCCGATAATCTTGCACTCGGAGGTTATGCCATCCATGACCTTTCTTATAGTGATTGTTCTTCCACCCTAGGTTATACCATCCACGATTTCATAGAATTCATAAATCCTTAAATGATATTAAAAATTCTTATTTCTTTATGTCGTTTTGGTTAATAGGATTCACTTCTATGAGCACTTTGATTCAATTGCTTTGCTCTATTTTTTTGTAAGAAAATGCGTTGAACGGACCATGCGTCAATGCCTTCAATTTATTGGTACAATGCGAGGACAAATATTTTTGTAGACGGTATACCTGGAGAAAAATATATGATTGATGCCTTAAAATAATACTATACTTTAATATAAATATATAATGAATTCATATATCATTGAGAACATTAATTAGTCTTATAGTATGTGGTCGGTTTTTGGACTGGAATTTTGAAAGGCAATACTTTAAAATGTAATAAGTCATTCGTTTGAAGTCGGATTAACATAATATTTTTCCAAAATGTATTTTACTGTTTATATTTCATTTTGTAACCAGTATCCCAAAGACGACGTATCAAAGTTGAAAGTTTTTTAGCGTTTCGGTATATTGCATAATCTGTGAAATATTTTAAAATGTTATAACTTATTCATTTAAAGTTAGATTGATATGATATTTTTTCCAACATATAGTTTACTGTATGTCCTTCATTTCAGGCTATAATTTCATATTACTTGGTTATATATTCATTAAGTTACAGTCCCCAACATATTGCAACTACTATATTGACTTGTACCATACACATTGCATGTTGTATCGGTCCAAGTACCAGAAAAGCAACACTTGCAGTATGCTTTAGCGGTCTGGTCCATGGTCCATTGCTCCCAAACTAGTTTTAGTTTCAGTACAGTTGAGGGCAATGCTCACCGCTAGTTCAACTAAAGGATTGTTCGAATGGACCATTACATTTTCTTGAAGCTATCATCGCAAACAAAAATGGTTCCGCTGCTACTCTTTGAGCAAAATGGATGGTTAGGTTTCTCGATGGTGTTTAGGATTGCAAACTGATTTTTTTTAAAGATGTTTGCATTAGTTTTTATGGTAAAAACATCAATAAGTTCAAAAATGTTTTGCTTAAAATCTTCTTTTTAAAGCTATTATGATAAAAAAATTTAAAATGAATTACAAAAAAATCATGTTTTATAAGAGCACCCAGTGTTGCAAAACTCGGCCGATTACTCGGAATCAGCCCTCCACCGAGGCGAGTAATGTCAACTCGGCCAAAAAACTCGGATTTAGTCAACATCGGCCAAAACTCGGTCAAAAATCGGTCAAACTCGGTCAAACTCGGGCCTACTCGGTCTTACTCGGTCAAACTCGGCCAACTCGGTCAAAATCGGTCAAACTCGATCAAAGGGTCAAAATTGTCATAAAAAGAGAAAAAAATCAAGAATTTCAAGATTAATATGTATAATGCACTTAATGATTTATTATTTAACACAAACATGTGATTATTACTACATATATATTTTAAATTTTCAGTAATTATCCACGTAGTGAGACAATTATGTGTATTTCAGTTTTTATGTATTCACATGTATCTAATTTTGGTTATATATTTCAATCAAATTATGATTTTGACATATATAATTTTCTAAAAAACATTTCTACATGAATTACCGAATCTGAGTACTCCCCGAGTACTCCCGAGTACTCGCTACTCCCCAGTCGGCCGAGCAAGTACCGAGTAGCGAGTTCTACAACCTTGAGAGCACCTATGACGGGTGTAACATCTCGATCCTTGAGGTATGAAATTTAAAGTAAAATATGATTTTTGGGTGGGTTACGACATGAAGGAAGCACTGTTGCGTCGTCGCGATAAACGAGAATAATCATTGAAGTGTCACAACGTGACACTATGCTGGTTACGACATGACACCTAATCAGGGGTAAACCCTAATTTTCGAACTTGGACCCTATTTAAAGGAAGTGAGAGGCTAGGGTTTCCTTCACCCTCAACCTCTAAAACCCTCTTGAGAAACCCTAATCCCTCTCTTATGTTTTTTTTAAGTTCATTTTGATGCTTTGGATTGTTTTTGAAGGAAGAAGAAGGCCTTGGAAGTGTTAAGAGCATCTTGGCAAGCTTGGGACTTCATTGTGGGCATCTCTAGACCTTTGTAAGTGTCCAAGATCCAAACTTTATGATTCTAGGTTGCTAGATCTAAGTCATTGTCCCTTTATCTTCAAGTTTAAGCAAGTTGAAGTGATAGGATTCCATAAAGTTGACAACTTTATGGATCTTTGAAGCCATTTGAGTGTTATGTGGTTTAGATCTAGAATTTGATTGTGTATTAGACCCATGTATGATATCTTTGGTGATATTTCTCCATATTTAACCTAGTTTAAGCCTTAGACTCACAATAAGCATGCATAACTTAAAAGAATCGATCTTTAGATAATATAGGACGTCAGGAAGCCTTTTGGGAAGATTTCCCGATTACTTTGGATTGTTTATGTCACGATGTGATGACCTGGTTATCACGACGTGATGGTAGGGATGTCAAAAAGTCCCGTGGGACCCCGATCCCGTGGGGGCCCCGTCCCGTATGGGGGCATTTGTTGAAAAAAATCGGGGACGGGGGCGGGGGCAAGGTTAACCCCCGTTTTAATTTTGGGGGCGGGGGCGAGGGTTGGTAGTCCCGTCCCGAAACCCCGGTGGGGGCCCCGTTAACAAATTATATAAATTGACATATATTAATTATATAAATATAATAAACAATAAAATAATTTTTACGTATAAAAATTCAACAAAAAACATGTTTTTAAGTTGTTTGTAACATGTAAAATTATGTTATAAATATATATTTGTTACCCAAAAAATAGTTTCTTTTAGCCCAAACAAGAACTTATTTTAGCCCAAATAAGTTAGCCCAAAATCAATCGGGGGCAGGGGAACGGGGGCGGGGGCGGGGGTCAGAAGGGGAATTCGGGGGCGGGGTGCGGGGGTGGAAAGGATGGAGATTTCGGGGGCGGGGGCGGGGGCGGGGGATGCATTCCCCGTCCCGTTTGCCCCCGTTGACATCCCTACGTGATGGTAGCCTGGATCGAGACTGAGTTGGACCGTGATCGAGTTGAGACCGGGATGAGTGCGTTTCTCACGATGTGACCATGGGCTAGTCACGACATGAGGGTCAGCTAATGGAGATGTTTGTTGTTGGTTTTGACCCTGGCTTGTTGAGATGTGTTGACTTTTGCTCAAGATTGCTGGATTTAGAGTATAAACTAAGGTTGGACCTTGTTTGATTCGTTAGGTGTGTTGTAGCACCTGTTGCAGGAAATTGAGATGTAGTTTATTTGATTTCGTAAGACATGTGAGTCTTCTCACTATACTGTGTAAGATGCTAGTTGTCTTTATGACTCTTGCATTGGTATGTTGTGTTGGGCCCATTTGTATGTTAGGCACGTATGTATGGTATGTGGTATTTTGGGGAACTCACTAAGCTTTGTGCTTACGGTTTTTGTGGTTTGACATTTTCAGGTACTTCCAGTTCAAAAGGGAAGAGCTCGACTTGACTACACAACATCCCCTTATGATTTTATGCATTGATGACTATTGTTTTACTTTGATGATTGTATTATATTTTGCTATGGTTGATTTTGGAACATGTATTGTGTGGATCTGATGGTTGGAAAAATGAACAATTTTATTAGTATTTTTGGGATGTTATAGTGGATGCTTTCAATTACTTTGCAAAACATGGACAGTGTTTGAAAGTCACATTGGCTAAGTTCTTGCAACAGCTGAAAGTCTTGCAACCATAAATAAGTGGGAACATCGTTACTTTATGAATTATGATGTACATTTTTAAGGCGTATTATGCTATACCATACATGCATATATAATATATAGCAAGTATAATCTGTTTTAGATATATTTTAAAATTATAAATTAAAAGTGGTAATTATAAAACCTGATGTGACATAATTGAAAGATCATTAGTCTTGTACTAGCCTTGCACTTGTATTGATGTGAATAGTCTAAACATTTTAGAATCTAATCATGAAACCAATGAAAACACTTTTAAAAAGTGATTTTTCGAATTTCTCAAACAATTTTTTTGAATTGTTACTTTTCAAGCCAATAAGTTTTTGAAAGCCATCGTCTCACCTGAACCACCATTACCGGCCACAGCTTTGCTCGGACACTCCACCACCGGTTACACCATACAACGGCGACTATAGCAACTCTAGCTCTGTCCAGAGCCGGTGACAACTTGATCTCATGTACTTGTTTTTTACTCCATCTCACAGCTTCGATTTCTATACATTCAACTTCGATTATGCTTTGTTTAACTTTGATTTCTCCATCTCACAGCTTCGATTTTATTAAGTTTCAATTATGAACTTTCTTGTGTGTTTATTAGGTAGTGTCGAATTTTTTGTCGAACAAGCTTAGGTTTAAAATTTTGAATTGAACATACTGAGTTGTCGTTTAAATCAAACAGAGAGGGATTTCCGAGTTTGAATTTTGATGTAGCAATTTGCTAAAGTTAAATAGATGATGTTTATTTCTTATATCTGATTTTGAGAGTGAGTTTATCATTATAATTGATGGTAGATGTTGTTTAGTGATTTTGTTTAGCTATTGTTGATTACCTATGTTTTTTGATGTTGTTTTTGGTAGATGGATGCTAATGTCATATGAGACATTATTTATAATGAAGATCTCTATACAATCTCTCAAGTTGATGTGCAATGGAATGATGAGTAACAATGAAGTTGATACAAAAAGGCTTGGATCGAAAAATAGAAAGAAATTAAACAGGTGTTTGGGAATTGGGAAAAATCTTATTTAGCTTTACCAAAATTTCTATGTGCACTTCAAAAGTTCAATCCAGAGACTATAGTCGAGTGGTGTGTTTTGAGATCAATCGATGTGGAAACCATGGAATTTAGATGTATTTTTTTGGGCCTTTTTCTCCTTCTATCAATGAGTGTGCACATTGTTTGACCGGTGATTAACATTGATGGTACACGAATTGGTTTTGTAGTTAAAACATCGTACCTAAGAATTGGTTTTAATTTAAGATGTTTGTTGGTTTAGATTAAAAAAATTGTTTGTTGGTTTTTATAAGAAGTTGGTTTAGATTCAAATAAATTGTTTGTTATAATCATGTTTGTTAAAAATTTGAGGCAAAAAGTAAGGTTAAATTAAAAAGAACTATACCTATATATTTTTTTAAAAAAAATACCCTTATAGTCAAAAACTCTAAGTAATCAATATGTTCATATGCAGTGGAATAATCCAGTAGGTGTTGCCATAATCTTAGATCAAACCAAGAAGGCCCTGCATCTAGTAAAGTACTT
The DNA here is from genome assembly GCF_051521515.1 of Lactuca serriola. Classification (NCBI taxonomy): domain Eukaryota; kingdom Viridiplantae; phylum Streptophyta; class Magnoliopsida; order Asterales; family Asteraceae; genus Lactuca; species Lactuca serriola. The sequence goes on from NC_136412.1 coordinate 297,297,968, forward strand.
TGATTATGCTAATGTTGGAAAGATAAAAGAAACAAGCTTTATTAGTTTATTTAAACACAACAAATTAAAGTAGATGGAATAGAATATAACTTTTTTCATCTTCTTTTTGCCTTTAACTTCGCCTTGCCAACTACTCTCTAGTGGACTCCTATCAAAGAGATACACTTGCTTCTTCAGCTACAAACCCCACAAAATTTTAATCAAATATCTTTTCTCTAATATTAAAAGAAATATAGATCAATTATTTAAACTTCAACACATAATAAGAATGAAACCTCAATGAATTTTCAAAGCTGGGATTCGAACACTCGGTAGCCTTGTTCCAGGGTACGTAAGGCTGACCTGGCACTTGAATCACAAACATATACATTAAGATGGTAGCTTATAAGTGCATCCACAATATGAGACCTTTTTGTTGGAGTTTTTTCATAAAAAAACTCATTTTATCTCCAAAATACTGGAGTTTTTTCAATTTGTTTTTTTGTGGGACCCTTGTATAAGTTGTATATATGCAATTGGTTGAAAATCTATGGATCCCACCAAATCATTGAAAAAGCTCATACCAAAAGCTTGTTAATTAACAAGCTCCATGAAAAAGCTCTTCCAATAGCTTTTTTAAATTTTCATGAGCTTTTTGGGGTGAAAAAGCTTCTATTATGGGTACTCGAATATTTAGTATTTGTGACTTCATAACCATATTCAAGAAAAAAAACACCAAAAACTAAAGTTGAATATGAATAGGCGCATAATACTTAGACATCATTGTATCTATAAATTGTGCCTTTCACATCATATACTTAGACATCTCTCTAAGAAAAGGGTCATACTCATCGTAAGTATTGGTAACAACGATATCTAGAAAACAATATTTTTTAACTGTTTGTTGAATCTAGATTATGTTTAGGAGTCAAAACATGTAACCATGTATTATATATTTCATTTTTAGGATATGTGTTGCATATCTAACCTTGAAATATGTTGAAAAACACTTCCTTTTTTTTTCTTTGTTGTTTCATTTTGTTGATTGGCAAATAGCAATAGGCATGTAACTCGAGTCAATCAAAGTGAATTGCTAACATTCAAATAGTTTTTTGAAACTTTGATATATGATTTTGATTTAATGGATAAAAAACATTAATGACCCTATTTGAATTAAATGAAAACTAGTTGTATTTATTATTGTTATAAGGCTGAATCAGAAATATACTATGCACATAACTTTGGTGTTTCTTTCTTTAGATGAAAGATTGTATCTATTTATAGAAATCAATGACATCAATACACACGATTGATAGATATTGTAGCCTCATACTTGAGAGGTCAATTAAAGTGAATATGTTGCCTTAGCACACTTTTCCTCTTCATCTCTATTTTCTAGTTGAAAGACGTTCCTTTTGATTTTGATTTTTTTTGAATAGTGGGTTTATGTTTCTGTTTAATTAGATTTTTTTCAATTGATATCATAAATTATATATGTATCCGCTTTACTAATTGATTTTTATAAATCTGTTTAGGTATGAAATACTTTGGAGGATAGGATGAAGTATTCTTGCTATCTGGGCATAAACATAAATTGTTTAAATAATGGAGGTGGATTCATTAAATAATTGGTGTTAAATTGGGGGGTGAATTCAACGATTGCTCTTATTTGTTTGGATTCGGTGAAGGTTTTGTACTGTGTCATGATAATAGTTCTACAATTAACCATAATTTTATGTAACATCGCTTTTAAAGTCTTTAAAAATATAACAAGATTGGAATATATATATATATATATATATATATATATATATATATATATATATATATATATATATATATATATAATGAATACAAATACAAATTGACAATACTTACAAGACTTTTGAACGAGTCTTTTAGTTATGTTATAATTTCATGGAAATTAAGTATTGTGTGGCCCACACAAGTAGGAGGCCACTCACACTATTATAAACCCTCATGGGGGCAGTTCTTACTTCATATACAAACCAAAAATCTCCCAAGATTTTCATTTTACAAAATGAATCCTTGTTTTTTTTTACTTTTCTCACTTCTCTTGCTCCTTGTGACTAAAACTGCTAGCCAATTGGGAGGCGATTATAGAAATGGTGTTACGAACAAGTGTTTGCATAAGGAGAGGCTTGATCTCCTTCTTTTCAAAGCTTCCCTTCATGACCCCAATGATACTCTCTCTACATGGAGATCTAACGAACATGATTGTTGTAATTGGAAAGGAGTCACGTGCAACAACCAAACATGTCATGTCATACGGCTTGATATTTCCGGCTCTAGTCTTGGAGGTGAGATAAACAATTCATTGCTTAACTTAACTTATTTGAATCATCTTGACCTTTCTAGAAATTCTTTTCATGGAATCATTCCTAGTTTCATTGGTTCCATGACTCGGTTAAGGTACCTTAACCTTTCCTATAACTCCTTTCATGGAACCATTCCTCTAGAGTTTGGAAACCTCACCAACTTGCAATGGCTCTACCTTGGATCTGTTGGAAGCTATAGAGTTGATAATCTAGAGTGGTTGTCCCATCTTTCTCATTTGGAGGAACTTCAAATGGATGAGATTTCATTAGCCAAACAAAATCATTGGGTAGATGTAACTTTGAGTCTCCGGAAACTATCACTTTTAAGTTTAAAGGGATGCGAGCTCTCATAAGTCATGTATCCATATTCTTCATTTCTCAACTCTTCTTCATCTATTCATTCCCTTGATCTCAGTGATAACAATCTTAACTCATCCATGTATCGTTGGTTGCTCCCATTAACTAGCAATAACCTTCTCCATCTTTATCTCTCTAGCAACATGTTAGATGGGATCCCTAAATATCTTGGTAACCTCTGTGGTTTAGAAAATTTGTACTTCAATAACAACTCCGTTGTTGTCAAATTTCCTGATTTTCTCAACAACTTGTCAGGATGCACATCGCTTACATTACGAGAGTTGTATGCTCCAGGAAGCCAACTTACAGGGTCATTGTCCGATGAGGTCCAAAAGTTTTCATCCCTTGAATACTTGGACTTATCTCATAATCACTTAATTGGAAGTATAAATGAGAAACTATGGGAACTACACAGACTTAAAAGGCTTGACTTTTCTTTTAATAAAATTAGAGTTCCTTCCACATATCACTTGTTAAGCCTCTATTATGTAGAGTATTTTGATCTGAGGTCTTGCAACATAGGGCCTCACTTCCCTAAATGGATTCACACACTCAAAAATCTTACACATCTTGTTATTTCCAATAATAGTATTTCAGACACAATTCCTCACAAGTTTTGGGACATGTGGCCTTCTCAATTAGAATATTTGAATATCTCTTCCAACAACATAAGCGGGAAAATACCAGATTTATCATCAAATTTTGCTAGTGGTTCAGTGATAGATTTGAGTTACAACAAGTTTTATGGCCAAATACCGAAAGTCTCTTCCGCTTTAGCATCATTAGATCTTTCTAGAAATAACTTCTATGGATGGATCTCCTTTATATGCCAAATTGTTGATGGGTTCTTGACATTTCTTGACCTCTCTCATAACTCATTAATCGGATAACTCCCGGACTGTTTGTGGAATTTTAAAAAGCTAAAAGTTCTTAATCTCGGACAAAATAATCTTTTTGGAAGGCTTCCTCCCTCTATTGAATATCTGATCAATCTCAGTGTATTGTATTTATACAAGAACAACTTCTCTGGAGAATTGCCTTTGTCTTTAAAAAATTGCACGAGTTTAAAATCGTTGAATTTGGGGGCCAACAAGTTTTCTGATAATGTGCCTGTCTGGATTGGGGAAAACTTATCAGGGTTGTATGTTCTTATTCTAAGATCAAACAACTTCTTTGGAACCATCCCTTTACAATTATGTCAATTAGTATATCTTCAAATTTTGGACTTGTCAGTGAACAATCTCCATGGAACCATCCCCTCATGTTTGAGTAATCTTACAAGCATGGCTCAAAAAGGATCCTTACAAGATGTACAATTTAATACAATTGTAAGAAGTGGGGATACACATATACAGGACACATATGTTGACCATGCAATTATTCAGTGGCATGGAGATGAACGTGGATTCTTTAGCATTCTGAAATTTTTGAAGAGCATTGACTTGTCAAGCAACAATTTAACAGGACAAATACCATATGAAATTACCAATCTATATGGCTTGATTGCCCTGAACTTGTCAATGAACTCTCTATTTGGAGAGATTCCACGCACAATTGGTGAGATGAAAAATCTTTTGACGTTGGATTTATCTAGAACAATGTTTCAGGACGGATGCCATCAAGCATGTCTCAAATGAGTTTACTGAATTACCTAGACGTGTCATTTAATAACTTGTCGGGGAGAATCCCATCTAGCACTCAACTCCAATCTTTTCCCCCTTTAAGATACAATGGAAATGCAGGACTATGTGGACCTCCTCTTACCGAAAAATGTCCCGGGGCTGAAGATTTAAAAGTACCACCCGTCGTTGGAGAAAGTGAGGGTGATGCAGAAGGCGTAGATGAAGTTTGGGGATGGTTCTATATTGGTGGGGGGACTAGTTTTGCTACTGGATTTTGGATAACATGTGGGGTTTTACTTGTGAACCGTCGTGGAAGACATGTTTTTTTTCAATGTTATGATAACTTCAAAGCTTGGGTCTATATGTAGGTGGTGGTGTTAATTTCAAATTTGCAAAAGGCTAGACAGACGTAAATTTCTCTCTATTTTTTTAGTATATAATGTAATTTGACAGGGGTTTTAAGTCCCCGGTATCAATAAATTTGTCACTAACACGATGGGTGGCCATTTTCCCCGTGTTGTATGAAATAAGACATCCTACAAAGTTCCTATATTTGTAGCATTCAAAAATAAGCTTAAAATTAGACCTGCAAAAACACCCGAACCGACTGGTATAGGAAAGAATTGGTTTGATACGAATTTATTGGGTTTTGAAATTAAACGGGTGGTTTAGCATTGTATATATATATATATATATATGTGTGTGTGTGTGTGTGTGTGTGTATGTGTGGACAACGCTATTCGATGAGAATTACTAATAGAATAAGTTGTTTAGTAATGTAAATACGTTCAACCTTACAAAAATATCGTCATTTTCATGCATTCTCACTAATTTTTATTCATTTTTTGTTCTCACGCATCGTTTTTTACTTATTTTTATTCCGACAAAATACGACTCAATAGACATTCTGACAGCATTATGACAGAATGAGAACAATAATAAAAAGTATATAATAACTTTATAGACGGTTTAATTAGTAAGAATGTATGATAATGACAATAGTTATGTAAGATTGAACGTATTCATATTATGAAACAACATATTTTTTTGTCATTCTCACAGCACTGTCCACACGTCCGCACAATAGATGTCAATCCACATTTGAACCTATATATATATATATATATATATATATATATATATATATATATATATATATATATATATATATATATATATATATTACATGTAACCGGATTGGAACCGGTTTTTATTAAACTAGACCAAAATCCGTTTTTTTCCTTAAAAATCCTTTATTTAATAGAAAGTTGTTGTTTCCATCTATCAAACTTGAACTTGTTGTAGGCTTAGAAAAGTTTATGCCAGATAAATACTTTTTTAAAAGAATACCAGAAAAATGTTATTTGAACCCCCTGAACAACCCCAAATGGTTTGATGTAGGTGTTTTAATTGCTATCTTGCTACTTTGGATGCATGGTGACAATAGTCTTGTAACATCCCAAAAATTGTAAGGTAAAAATTTCATTTATAATTAAACCATAAACTCTATTTGGCCTTTTCAATCATTCGAAAATATATCAGAATAAAAATAGTTATCAGAGTACAATCCCAAAATCATAAAGTTGCGGAAACATGGTTGGATGCAGTGCAATCACGTCGGGCCCTTCCTTTTGTCTCGAAGTATCTGAAACCATAAACATAAAACCGTAGGTACAAAGCTTAGAGAGTTCACCAACATACCACATACCATACATATCAAACATACAATGGGCCATGCCCAACAAACATCGGGCCCTGCTTGGAATAGATTTGTCAATAACATGAGATTGGCCCCACTTCATCACATTCATCAGGCCACGTCCGACATTCATACTGACACATAAAACACACGCAAGAATCATTAAGATAAATAACATACAATACACTCATCAGCCCCCTCCTGGCATCAGACCCCGCCCGATACATGTATCACATATCATACATGAAAGAGTCACACAAACAACTAACATCCTAATCTTAATAAACCATGGTCGGCATTGGTGCCTTTGGCCCGCCAAACACAGTGAGGATCAGGAGACTCACCTCAATCCGAGATAAACCGAGACACATACGTTGTTGCCACCTGAAACCTCACACTGGACATAATCAAATATCTTAATCAATAATTAAGTTCATTTTCCAAAATCCAAGGTCCAATCCATATTTTATACTTCTAATGGGTAAAAGACCATTTTACCCTTCTCATATCCGATCCACTAACCCACGGGTCAAACTCCAAAAGGCCTAAAAGAAGACTTCGCAAATACGCCCTGTGTACCCAACTCGTACGCCTCACGTACGGCCCACTCAAGCACAAGGCACAACTCGCTAAAGCTCAAAGACGAGGACTTCTTGCATTACACTGAGTGTACACATACGTACGCCCAATGTACTCATCAGATGACCATAACTTCATATTAAGCACTTAATGCTTAAGACCAAGACGTCCAAACTCAGATCTAACCTCTCAATAAGGTCTTGATCCATAAAGTTGCCAACTTTATTCCTTTGCATGTTTTAATGGGACCTAAAACCCTTTTTGTCCATCTAAACTTATAATATTAACATCAACTTAAGCATGATTCATCAAAACCCATCAAGATAATATTTTTATGGTTCCTAATAACTCCGTAATGGATAAAGTTTCCAACTTTATCCATTAGAATGGTCCAACAAACCAAGATCTAGTCTTTTAGTCTCAAATGGACTAAAAGTGCATCTTTTCCAACTTAATCCATTAAGTCCATGTGTCAAGCTTTTAGATCTGAATCAATATGATGTTTAGATGGATAAAATTTCCAACTTTATCCATAACAAGGTCACAAACTTTCAAATCTAAACTTTATGCACTAAAGTGACCAAAAGCTCATAACACCCAAAACTAGATAGATCTAACAATTTCATCACCAAGATTCAAACTTTATACCTCCAGAAGAAAGATCAAGGTGAACAAGGTCTGGATCTACAAGCTCCAATGCAACCAACGCTTCTTCAGTGAGTTCCTTCTTCAAGGTGCACCAAGAACACTCCAAAGCACTTAAAAACACCTTATTTTTTCTCATAAGGATCAAACTAGGGTTAGGGTTTCAATTTATTCTCAACATACTAGATATGCCCTAGTACACCCAACGTACACGGCTAACCCAAAAATCGTCCTAACTTCAAACAGTCGTAACTTCTTCGTTTCAACTCTGATTCCGACGATCCTTATATCCACAGAAATATATTGAGAAGCTCTACAACCCTATGAACTCTCATTTTCCTTAAAACTTTCTGAACTTAAATCCAAAATTCATAATAGGCCTGAACTATCACCAAACTCTCGGATCACATAATCTACATTACACACATCCAAAGGGGCCTAACTCTCTTTTTCCCCTAAGGAAAGAAGCCTTATGATAACTGGTCTTTGGGTCACGGCCCCTAAGTATGAAATGATTCGAAAAAAGGTGTTACAACTCTGCCCCACTTAAATTAGATCTTGTCCTCGAAATCACTCTTTATTACTCACCAGGAAATTAGTCGATCTAACGAACTATTCCAGATCCCTGATAAAAGTCGACCCCATCATACGGTGACCTTCCAATAATCGAACCCATTCTTAGAAGAACTCGCATACTTACGACGAATGAATTCCTGCTCCCACTAACCTTAACCGATGAAGGACAATCATCACTACTCGGCTTAGATCCAGGAATCCAATATCTTATCCGACTTCCCGACATGAAAAAACATTCTGAAATACTATCAATAAGACCTATCTCTACAATCCGAACTGAAATAAATCATTCCCGTCCTAAATCATCTAGAAGACACTTTTGGTAGACAAAATCCTAACCATACCTTGATTTTGAAAAGATCTTTCATATAAACAAAGGCGAATCCCAATGCAAGTCTCAACCCCTTGTGTCAACTGGGAACATAACTCACATCCCAAAATCCAAATATTTACACTTGCATTCTATCTAAAATCTTTTGATTCCACGACGACCTTCCACTAAATCGAGATATAAAATCCCCAATCCACTGCGGAGACTGGCAGTCTCACATCTGGTCTCGTCATAAGGCTCCGACTAAGAGTCTAACTAATAAGGGCTACCCCAGCCTAACCACCACACGATTACCAACCATTGACCACAGAGTCATCCCACCCTAAACGTGATCCAATACCTTGCTCAATCTAATCTCCACCGGGTCTCAACCACTCTATCATAACCAAATGGGCCTTGCCCATGGGTCTCACCTAATCTGCACAAATGAACGGGCCTCACCCACGGGTCTCACCCAATCGAGTGTTGTACAGGCCTAGCCTCGCCTCAGATCCAACGATCCTTATCCCAAACAAAGAGTAATCCCCCGTCAATACTGTCCACCTTGACCCAGGCATACGTGATCCTCTTTTCAATCTAACAACCACTCCTACAATGGCCTACCTCATTTTGGTGAATGCTACGACTACATCACAAACTTACAACACTTCCCCGACAGCCTATCATCATTATGTATGCTACGGCTACCCTACAGTCTTACAACACTTCCATACTACCATGGTCCCACCAATGGCCTTACCGTCCATCTACTATACCAATTGTAATCATCCTTAGTCAAACCCACATCCAACTATACCCCAACCAGGTGTGTGGGTTATGCTTCGAACCCCAAAGCCTTAATCAGACAAGAATAGGAAGAGAGGCCCTAACACAACCCTTAGACCAAATGATTCACCCCACTTTCATTCGAATGCGCTCTTCCGATCCACAAAATTTATGGATTCCTAATCCATCTCACAACCTTACAATTCAAACTGTCAACAACCTGTGCTCTCAAGAACTAGCATTCCATTACTAACCAATCTTTAGCGATCACACACATTCCAAAACCAGAGGTACACTTCCCGAACTCTCAACGAGCATAATAATCCAAAGTACATCCCATGATACAACTCCAAATCCTTAAGTTACTTCAGCTCATGACAAAGAACTATAACCCTTGACTGGAACAGACGGATCACCAATCCAACTTCTGTAACACCTTAAATTTTAGACCAAAATTTTCATTTTTAAATTACCAAAAACCATAGTTTCACAACCAAGTTATCAATTACATGATTATCCCAAAACAACAAGTATCATAATTATCAGAGTTCATAAACATGTCCCAGTAGTAAATTCCCGAGCGTGTGGGTACAATCAGACCTTCGCCTTCCTGCAGTCCTGCGAAGTACCTACCACATATAAATCAACAATTGTAAGCACAAAGCTTAGTGAGTTCCCAAAAATACCACATATAACACTACATAAATAAATAAATAAAACTATAGGTTATCCGCAACCCTGGGGACTATCAGCAGTCCCAGTGAGCTAACAGCACGCCCGATGGGTTATCAGCGACCCTAGTTGGCTATCAGCAACCTCAGATACATATAATTACCATAATATTACATAACAAAACATCTAGACCTAGTTGGTCATCATAAATACAATTATCCTATCATACAGGTAAGAGTAAGTGAGGAGACTCACCTGATACTGATGACACGAAAAACCTAGCACCCGAACTGTCGGATCTAGACTCCTCCTAGTCAACAAAATAATTAACCCCAATTAATATTTAAGGTTCAAGACTCACTCGTGAGTCTAAATCCCACAGCTAAACCTTCTAAGGGCAAAAGGACCATTTTTGCCCTCCCATGGTCCAAAACCCTAAAACTTGACCAAAGGTCAAAGTCAACGAAAGTCAACACTTAACACGTACGTTGAGCATACTACTCCATACGTTAGGCGTATAACTAGGTCAACATGTAACGAGGAGGAATCAGGCTACGCTACACGTAGCCAAGAGTATGCCTAGCGTACTCCATCAGTCTCCAAATCCACTAAGTTGGTGTCTTAATCCTTTAAGACAACCAACCCAATTACATATCTGATCAATTTAAGGCCTCTTGATCCATAAAGTCGTGGGCTGTAAGCCATTCCATGGCTAGGAAAGGCTTAAAGAATCACTTCATCCATTCTAACCTACTTTACTCATGTATGCGCCAAAGGGGAAAATCAAGCAAGCATTTTTATAAATCTAAATGTCCTAATATGCATGAAAGGACAGCTTAAACCCTCTAGAGAGTTCCAAACTCAAAAATGTCCAAACTTTGGGACTTTTAGCTCATAAATCTTAAACCAAAGAGATCTAGAAGAACACTTGCCAAGGTATAAGCTTTATACCTAAAAATGATGCACAAAGGTGGGAAGTTTCTGGATCTTCAAGCTTGTTAGCACCTTCTTCTTCTCTAACCTCCTTCTTCAACTAAAAGAGCCAAGAACACTCAAAACTTGCAATAACACACACACACACACACACTAGATTAGGGTTTATGGGAGGGTTGGAGGTTGATAAGGGTGGCTAGGAATGAAGCCATAATGCTCCTTAAATAAGGGCAACTCTTAAAATTAAGGTTTTACATCTGAGCTAGTACGCCCAACTTACCACATGTACGCCCAACGTACTAGTTGGATCTTTGCAACCATGCATGATGCATGATTACGCTAAGCGTACTCATATATACGCCTCGCGTACAACCTCTTTTGCAAACGTTTTCTATTAGGGACGAAATGTGACACTTTTGATAAAGATTCAAAGAATGGTAAAATGTACCTTATTTCGGGATGTTACAATTCTCCTCCACTAAAATTAGAATTCGCCCTCGAAGTCGTCCTCCGGAAATAGCTCAAGGTATTGATCACGCATCTCAGACTCAGGTTCCTACGTCCACTCCAAACCTCTATGGTGCTACCACTAAACTTCAACCAAGTTCAAAACCTTTTTCCTCAAGGTTTTCACTCTCCAATCCAAAATGGCTACAGGCTTCTCCACATAATTCAGGCGATCATCGACCTGAATGTCCTCCAAGGGAACCACAACCACCTCATCGGTTATACACTTCCTCAACTGGGAAACATGGAAGGTATCATGGATCTGACTCAGCTCCTCCGGTAGCTCCAACCAATAAGCACCTTGCCCACACGGGCCAAAAATCAAAAAGGGCCAATGAACCCGGGGCCCAGCTTGCCCCGCTTCTTGAAGTGGCTAACACCCTTCCAGGGTGATACCTTCAGGAGCACTAGATCCCCCACCTGCAACTCTTGTTGGATAAGGTGTCTAAGTCCATAACTATTTACGTTATGTACTTGACCCAAACTGGCATGGTCCATTTGGGTTGCATGGCATCATGCATTTGGATAAACTAAATGAGAGAACTAACACTTATTGTTTATTAATATATTCTAAGTTCTAATATATCAATAGTATTATTTAATTAGTATTGATCAAGAATTAATCAAGAATTAATTAAGTGATCAAATGGTGACTAATTAAATATATAGGTTGATTATGTAAATCATCCATAACTTATATAGTGGGCTAAAAGGCTCCATGGATAATCAAGTTGGGTTAAACCCATTAGATGCTCCATGGAGGCTCCATGGGAGTTACAAACCCATGGGTCATGGAAATGAAGAGTCATGTCACATTAGGGTTTACATGGTGTAACCCTAGATGTGACACACTATATAAAGAACATCATACTCACCAAAATCGGCTACACATAGTGACAAGAGGGCTTGACCAATTTTTAGAGTGTTACACATTCTCTCAAAGTTATTCCAAAGCATTTGGTGTTATGTGAAGCATTTGAGGCATCACACTTGGGGTGCTAGGCTCTCAAGGTTTCAAGGAATCATAACAACAACAAGGTATGTATTTCTAGCTATCCTTTAAATTATAAAGTTCCCCATGTATGCTAGATAGGTTTATGAACCTTGGAAAAAGTATTTTGCATGTATCTTAGACAAACATAGATCCAAGGTTTTCTAGGGTTGCATGTACACTTAGGAGTGTTAGAATTGCTCAAAACCCATCAGTGGTATTAGAGCCTAGGCTTGCTTGTTTGATACTTGATGCAAAATAGTGAAAAAGTCGATTTTTTGTTGTCTTCATGATGAACTCGCCGAGTCCATGGGGGGACTCGCCGAGTTCATGTGAAAACTCATCCTACTCGTCGAGTAGGTTCGTGCACTCGACGAGTAGGAGCCTCAGAATGCAGTTTTTCGACTTTTGCTGCTGGAAATGGACTAGAAACATTACCCTAAACTGTTTTGGTGTTATTAAAATTGTTTTAGATGGTGTAATGGTAGTTCTAATCCATTTACAATGGCTAATATCAAAATTCCATGATTTTATGTGTTCTTGAAATTTTGATATTCATATTCATGTTCTTATGAGTTTAGATGATCATAGGAATTATGTGTAACTTCTTGCTAGTTTTAATTCTTGATCATTATGTGTTTTAATGGAATCCATAATTTGTCCTCAAGTTATGGATTACCAAAAATTTTATCTTTGAATTTCCATTAAAGAAACACATAGGTTACATAAAATGAAGAGACACTCATTTTAATGAACCAATTAATCTCATAAGTTATGAATTGAAGAGTTTTGTTAAGTTACAAAACTTTCCCTCAAGTTTTGGAACTTGTAAAGTCACCTAATTAACTTTAATTCCAACCCCTAGAATTTTAAATGTTAAAATTCAACCCTTATACTTTATAATATTATAAGTTTAATAATATATATATATATATATATATATATATATATAGAGAGAGAGAGAGAGAGAGATAGAGAGAGTCAGACTCTTTTGAAAACCAAAAGATTTGTGAGAACTTGTGAACTTATAATTAGCTCATCATTTTTCAACACAAAAAAAAAACATGAATCTTCTCCAAATGGTGTGTCTAAGCCATATTTAGGCTAAAAAAATATTTGACGAATTCTTTTAATTTTTTTTGTATGACTATTGATAAGCAAAATTACTAGTCATTTGGACTGGTGATGAGCACAATCAAAATTCATATGAATGTTCATGAGCACAACCAGCAGTCATATGGACTGCTGATGAGCACCATCAACAATTTATTTGGCTGCTAATTGTGTATACATGTAAATTTCCAAAATAAATAACAAGAATTTTTCAAATCTTTTTTTAGCCTAGATATGGCTATGCTCCATTTGGAGAATATTGATGTTTTTTGGTTTTGAAAAATGATGAGTTGATTATGAGTTCGCAAGTTCACATGCTTTTTATAGTTCTCACAATAACTCAGACCTATATATATATATATATATATATATATATATATATATATATAGAGAGAGAGAGAGAGAGAGAGAAAGAGAGAAAGAAAGAAAGAAAGAAAGAACGAAAGAGAAATCAGCAGCGAACTTATTTTGGAGGAGCAAACCAACGAATTGTATATTTCTTTCCTTCTCTTTGAATCACTTTCCTTGCTTCTATCGATACACCCCAGCCTCTTCTTCCTCAAAGATCATAGGAGGTTCTATCCCTCTTTTCTCAGTATCTCTAATCGATCACATCATCTCCAATCGATCCTAATTATTCTCTTCCTTCTCTCCCAAACCCTCCAATCGATCCCAATTATCCCAACCCCCACTACGTCGATTCAATCTTTCGTAATGTCGTTTCTCCTTCAACGCTTCATCTTCTATATAAACTTTTATTATCTGCTTCCGTCTACAACACATTTGTTTGTTCCAAGGACGCTACATCACTCAAACGCCCATCAAATTCGATCAGCACACCCGTTTGAGAGACACTCTTGTTTTTCAGGTATATGTTTCTAAAAAATTTGGGTTCTAATTTTGTTATACTTGCTTCTGGTGTTCAACAAAACACATAAATTTTACCCTAATTAGAGAAAGTCAATTGATTTTCAAATTGCCATCAAATAACTTCATACTTAAAACAAGAAAAAAAAAAGTAATGCATCTATTAGATGCATACAATTTTATATTTTTCAAGCTTTCATTATTGATTGAAAAGTTGCCTCCTGTAGCTCTGGTTGTATCAATATCAATGCCATCTCTCCTTTGTTTGTGTAATCAATGGAAATTGAGTTTTTCTCTAGTTGTATCAGTATCAACATTCATCTATCTGATTAATTTAATCTGAAACGAAATTGAGATTTTCTCTAAGAAAATAGTCCCCAACTTGATTTTCTCAAATCTGTATCTCGTTCTAGTTCATAGGGTTCTTTACCTGTTATTTTTCGAATTTCTTTTCTCCCCAAATTCAAATCCTTTATTTTTATTTCTTTAGAAATTAGAAAGAATGTGGGTTTTATCTTTTTCCGTCTCTGTAATTTCATTGTATTCATCTTATTTTCTTTAGTTCTAATGTTTCTATTCCCATCTCCCAATCCATCTCAAGGCAAAACATCCCATCAAAAAAAGTCTCTATACACAATTCACTAATCACCATGTACTCAAAATGTGGAAACTTACAGGACGCACACCAACTGTTCGACAAAATGCCAAAGCACAATACAGTCACACTTAAATCCCTGATCATAGGCTACTCAAATCATGGGTTTCAAATAGAAGCATTAGATCTTTTCCAACACATGCTTAACACAAACATATCCCCTACAAGTAAAACCCTCATATCCATCTTATCAACATGTGCACACATAGGAAAAGTCAAAGATGGATGAAAATACTTCAGTTTAATGATCAAAAAGTTTAACATTAAACCACAAGAAGAACAATTTTCATGTATGATAGATCTTTTAGGTAGATCAACTAAACTTGATGAAGCTGATCTTGATACTCTACCGTTTTACCTTTAGTTACTGATGGAAAATTGACAGCTAGTAAGGGCTATTATATCTATGCTTAGAACAACATAGGTGGCATGTGATGATGGGTCATATAGGCGAGTATTTAAATGTGTGTTTCCTTTAGAAAAAGACAAAAAGAAGAAGGTATAAATAATAAATTTTAGTAGCATTATGCTGATATCATCATGAGTTTAGAACATATAAAAATTCTTCACTATTCTTCTTTGCAGGTAATTGAACATATTATTAAAGTTTCAACATTAAGAAAATATAACTTCATATTTGTTGCTTCTGATATATTCAGTGTAAAGATTTTTGGTGTCTTCAAAAGGTTTGATGCATTAAAAAGTTATATGCTTGTGATTGTGAAGTAATTTTTGTTAGATGGAGACCATGATAATGTTATTGCCCTTCTTGGCCATGCATATTCATATTATAATGTTTTCTATGTTGCTTATGAACAATATACATTCGTTTTTTTGGTAGTTTAAATGATACTTTAGCTTTGGTTAAATGTTAATATGCATATTAATTCAATTTCATACACCCTTTTGTTATTTTAAATCTTTTGGTCACACTAATGAAGGCGAAAAATAGGGAAATAACATGCCAAAATGATTAAAATTGTACATGGGATTGGACCAAAAATTGAATTATGGGTTTCATAAAAATTACAATTTTCTCTTTTCTTGTTTTAAGCAAAGTAACGTATTTTCCAATTGTCAGTATTACAAATCTTTGATGGTATTAATCATAGTCGTGAATCTTCTATTTTGTCATTATAAAAGAAGGTAGCTTAACTATATATGCATACTGATGATGCACCCCAAGAACGGGCCACAAACAAGTGAACCCCTCGGCGAGGAGTTCCCAGCGAAGCCCGGGATGGCGACTCGGCCGCTCTGGCAACCCTGGACCCTTGCGAGGCGACCGTGTGGGAAGTCTGCCCTCGCCAAGGGTTGTCCTCAGCTACAGTCCAAAGATAACAGCTCCAGACGACAAAGATTATGGCCAGAGAATTGTTACATGGACCAATCGTTGGACCGGACACGAACGTGGAGCATGGTCCTCCAATAAGGACGACGGATCCTGTCGGGGCCGTAGTCTTTGTCCCTCGTACGGATCGAGGAAAATCCTCAGTATAAAAGGTCAGTCACTCTTCCTTGAGAGGTAAGTTATTCTCTTCCCTGATCATTCACCTTCACACTTCAGATTCATTTCACTAACTTGATCGTCAGAGCGTCTTTTCGGGACCTCCTCCCGGAGAGCAGCTAACGCTTCTTCTTTCTTTGTGACCTCTCGAGTTCTATTCCGACAACCATCTCTCAGCAGCCAAGGTGGTTTGGAGCTAGGTCGTATCATTTGGCGACATTCGTCTGTGTGACAATAGATACACAAACCCTTTTTTCTGTTTCTCTTCAACCTAACCATGCATGACGAAGAAGATGACGGGTGAGCCATCAGAACCACCGCATATCCCGATACACCTGATGGCGTCGTTGGAAGCAACCAACACTCCAGCAGTGCCACCATCCGGCGGCCCGCCACCATCTCTTGAAGCAGCGCCACCCTCCGGCAGCCCGCCACCATCTCTTGAAGCAACGTCATCACCTGATGGACTGCCACTGTCTTTTGAGCGAGCACCATCATCCGGTGGCCTGCCACCACCTCTTGTGCCAGCACCATCATCCGGAGGTCCGCCACCATACCCCACGACGCCACCACCTCCAGATGACTCGTCATCGTCCGTTGCAGCAATCATGCAGTCAGTCTTAACCCAAACTCAAACGCCGCCATCCACCCTGACTCACGTCACACCCCACCATTCCCAAATAGCGATGTACCTAACCAATAAATTGTACCCCCTTTGTTGCCATTTTTCCCTAACACCACTGGTCCTAGCAACCCTCAAACAACACCCATAAAGCCTTTCGTGAACAGCTTACATGCGAACAACACTATAACTGGCCCAAATGTTACACCACAATCGCAGAACCACCCGTCATTGATGGCGGGCACCGCGTCAACATCACCACTCGCGCTTTACTAGCAAATACCCATGGCCCACCAGCAGATACCCATGACCCAGCAGCAGATACCCATGGCCCAACAGCAGATACCCATGGCCCAACAACAAATACCCATGGCCCAACAACAAATATCTATAGCCCAATAGCAAATACCAATGACTCACACCTTCCATACTCCATTTCAGTCATCAAACTTCTACGACTCAGTAACGCCAGACCTTACAACCTATAACAACATGTTGGTACAACCCTTTTTGGCAATACAACAGCCAGGGTATCCCTTCACTCAGCGAACCCCAAACCAAGATTGCCTATCACGAAGTGTCACATCGTTGTTCGTCAAAGAGCTCCTGGAATACGAAATCCCTAACACCGCCAAACTACCCCACCTTAAGACATATGATCACACTACCGACCTAGATAGCGACATCGATACATACGAATGGACCATGACGTCCCTCAAGCTAGACGAACGGTTTTGGTGCACATACTTCCCCAGGGTGATGAACTAGGTCATCAATCCTCGACAATGGGTATTTATTCTTCACCGTTGCCTTGTTC
Source organism: Lactuca serriola (assembly GCF_051521515.1). Lineage (NCBI taxonomy): Eukaryota > Viridiplantae > Streptophyta > Magnoliopsida > Asterales > Asteraceae > Lactuca > Lactuca serriola. Next base: position 297,315,544 of record NC_136412.1, read on the forward strand.
AGCTCTCTGTAATCTATGCACATCCTCGTGCTTCCATCTTTCTTCTTCACGAATAACACCGGAGCTCCCCAGGGTGATGAACTAGGTCTAATGAAACCGTTGTCTAACAACTCCTGAAGTTGCGTCATAAGTTCCTTCATCTCCGTCAGTGCTAATTGGTATGGTGCTTTTGCTATTGGTGTTGTTCATGGTAACAAGTCTATTCAGAACTCCACTTGTTTATCAGACGGTAATCCGGGAAGATCTTCAGGAAAGACTTTCGGATAGTCACACACCACTAGTATATTTTGCATCTCCTTCTTTTCTTTCTTAGCATCGATCACAAATGCAAAGTATGATGTGCATCCTTTGGACAAACATTTTATGGCTTTCATTAGGGAAATGATTCCAGAATTCACTCTATGTTTTTCCCCATAAACCACAAAAGACTCTTTCCCAGGAGGGTTCACTCTTACTATCTTCTTCTTGCACAGTATCTCGACATCATTGGCGCTAAGACAATCCATTCCCAGTACGATATCGAAACCATTCAGCTCTATAGGCAACAACTCCTCGTGGAATTCATTTTCGTTCAAGTCGATGAAGATATTCCTAATACAATCACTAACAGGTATGAATTTGCCACTTGCAACTTCTACAAATAGGGCATCATCAAGTTTTTCTATAGGCAATGCTAGTCTTCCACCAAATTTATGTGATATAAAGGAGTAATTTGCTCCAGAATCAAACAATATATTGGCAGGCAATCCATTTACAAGAAAGATACCTGAAGCGACGTATGTTGCTTCCTTCGCGGCTTCGAGTGTCATCTAGAAAGCTCTGGCTTTTGGCTTCGATGGGACATTAGGCCTTGCTGCCTCCTTCTTCTTCGGGCAGTTCCTCAAAAGGTGCCCTTCCTCGTTACAACAATAACAAACTTTCTTGTTGAACATACACTCGTTGTCATAGTGCCCAAGCTTCCCATATTTAAAACAAGTGACTTCCTCGTCACATTTCCCATGATATTTCTTTTTGCACTTTTCGCACCATTTCGCTTCGCCTCCTCCTCCTCTCGAACCAGAGTTCGAGGATTTACTTTTTTTGTTGGATCTCGAAGATCCCTCGAACTTCCTCTTCTCACCCACCTCAGTTCTTTCCAGACCCCTTTTCTTTAACTGGGTCTCAACATTCTTGGTTGCTCTAACGGCCGCCTTCAATGTGCTTGCCATTTTGACTGTTGGGACAAAGTCTGACGGCAATCCGTTAGCAAATTTATCTATCTTTGCGAGCTCAGTCAGCACCAAGTAAGGAAATAGCTTCATCTTCTCCATAAACGCAGTAGCATAATCATCAATGCTCATTTTCCCCTTTTTCAATTTTTGGAGCTCATTGTTTAGATCGATCAGATCTATCTCGGAGCAGTACTGCATCTTCAACTGCTCCAGGAACGCTTCCCAAGACATCTTCAAAGCTTCTCCTCGTGGCATCGTATCCACCAGCAATTTCTACCAGCTCAAGACTCCGGTCTTCAGTTGTCGAACCGCAAAGACGGTTTTCTGCTTATCACTACAGTTGCAGCTTGCAAATACCATCTCCATTTCAGAGATCCAGTCCATAATCTCCACAAGTTTTGGGTTTCCATAAAGAATTGGTGGTTTGGCACCCAAGAAGTTCTTATACATACGTCCATCTCGGTTAATTTCCCTCTCCGAGTCATTCCTTCTCACCACTAGGGTTCCATTTGGCTGACAGTGCGACTGTTATTTCCTTTTTCAAACTCTCCGTCATTCGGTTCTAGTTGTTCAACAAGCATTGAAGGTTCATTTATGTTATTCTTCAACAGTTGTCTCATTTCTTCTCTGTTCATCCATCGTAGCCCGAATCATGGCTTGAACTCCATCCATTGTGACTGGTTCGGGTGCAACCTCGACTATCGGCACCTGCTCAATCACTTCGGGACGACGCTGCTGATTCCTGTTTCCATTTGCATTTCCAGCTCCACTTCGGGTTCTTGCCATCTCAATCTATACACCAAATTAGGTGAAATTAGATCTTTATTCACGATAGACGTTTAGATTCCCTTATCATTCTGAAACGTTACATGCTAGTTCTAATATCGTAATGGAACGCTTAGAATCCTAAACACATAAGGTTTTCGGATCCGATCAGCAACAGACCACAGATCCAAACAATAACAGCACATAAGGAAAGCAATAAGCATTTAGCACATAAAAGCATTTTAGGCATCTTTCCTAAAATAAACTAGTGCTCATGTCTAAAATATGGAACACACTCATCTCACGATCATCACTTAGCATTCTAAGTTTAAGTCTAGAAATCCTACAAATTCCTAGTTCGCTTAAACTAATGCTCTGATACCAACTGTGACATCCCCATTTTTTTACGGCCAGAAAAGACCGATTTCGTTTATTCTTTTTAATAAAAATCAGAGTAACTTCTTAAGAAAAGTATTGTGGAATTTGTTCCCAAAACAAAATATGATATAAATTTTATCAAAGCATTTCTCAAAGAAATGTATTTTCATTACATTACAAACACTCGGGATGTCAATCATCGATACAGACCATAAGCATAAACCAAAAAGAAATAAACATCTTAGGCCACAAAACATAATCTGGCCTCAATTCCATAATCTCTCGTCAAGTCATCCAACTATGTTTTTGCCACTACTTGTAATACAAGAAAACTGAGTAGGTCAGGTTGGGGAGCCTGGTGAGCATATAGGGTTTTCAACCCGCAATAATTAAGTTTATTATTGTCAACAATCATTAAACCCGATTACCCGTTCCCGTTATCCTCACCTTACGTCCCTAAAGCATCTATCATAAAGGGCATATCCTAAGGAATTTCATCGGGATGGACACTACTGCTAAGGGGATTCCTCAGCCATAAGTGTCCGTATGGCAACCATGGGGAGATGGAGTACACCGGTGAACACTTCGTTCATAAACATCTACAGGTTGTGAGTCTGCTACCGTTCCACTGGACTTCCTAGAAAAGTATGTGGTCGTCATCCGTACTCCGCTATATGAGTGGAACAATGTCAAAATTGAGGCCTCTCATCATTTTATTTCACCACACACCAACTATATTATCTACCCATGTTCTACCCAACATATTTGTAGATATAAAATACATACATGGTCTAGATCTGTAAACAAAGCTTACATCTTTTATCCAACATAACTTTCAAAGCATAAAATACATATACGGTCTACATCTGAAGAAAAAGTTCAGATCTGAAGGAAAAGAAGTTCAGATCTTTCATCCAACATAGATCTCAAAGTGCACATGTAACGCCCGTAGATCCGAGCTAATCAATTTAGAGATAACAGGAGTCGAAAACGACTTTTTGACAAAATATTATTTAGAATAAATAATCTTAACCAAGATGTAGAATATTTCTCAAGGATTCCATACATATAAAGAACGCCAAAATCCGAGTTATAACGAAGAACTTATGGTTCGTCGAAGTTTTACGGCAAAACCGACACGACACCGGGAGACATAAATAGTGAATTTACGATAGAGGACTTTTTGGCCTTAGTAATCTAAACAAAAGTCGTAGAATATGTTAACCTGAGAGCGTCCACGCCCAAATCAGACTTCGTATGAGGAAGTTATGAATTTTCTAAGATTTGGCTTAGCAGTGCCCAGCTGGAAACTCAAATTTAGATCGAGCGGTTTTTGGCCTACGCGACCTAAATGAGAATTGAAGATCTCATTAATAGGAACTCAACGGTAAAAAGACGGACGAAAACAGAGTCCGTATGTAGAAGTTATGAATTTTACGCGGACATTTAACAGTATAATCTCCTCGTACTATTAAATTTAAGATCAGTTGAGAATTAGCCGACGGAGTCAAAATGAAAGTTGTAGATATTATTTTTACCTAAGCGTGGATATAAAGAACGTCAAAAACGGAGGTCGTATGTGAAAGTTACGGATTTTAAAAGTCGGGAGTGTGTTGTGCGAAAATGGGTGATGTGGCACAATCTTGGCCATTGCTTTCTCCCCAAGTTTTGCCACTAGATGGTGACATGTGGCACCAAGTTCAGCCATTTTCACCCTATAAATAGAACCTCTCCCACCCTCATTTTCTTCACACATTTCCCATTCTTTCTTCTTTTTACTCTCTCTCTAGAACCTCTCTCTAGCCCCGAAACCCCCTCCCCCCGAAAAGCCTAGGGAACCTCCCTAGCATGAGGCGGAAGCCCCGGAGTGCTCGACGGCTCCGAGAAGAAGAGCTTTTCCGCACGGGAATGCTGCTCCAAGCAAAGCCTGGTTTTCTATAAAACTCGCTGTAAGTGAGCTACGCCTACACTATTTTTAATATAGCTTTTATTTAATTATGGTAACGTTATTAAGAACATATAATAAGTAATTGGGCTATTATTATGGGTTATATAAGTATTATTTAACGCTTATATAATAGTAATAATAACTAGACTATTAATTAGTCTCGGCGAATAATAGACTAAACTCTAGTGGTAATAATACTAGGTTTCGTCGAAAGAAATTTTTTTTTTCAAGAAGTGAAGCGTTGTCTGAGTTCGGAATCACCACCTTTTCAAGTGAGTGCATAGTTACTTTCAGTTTACACATAGATATGAAGTATTTTATATAAATTACGTGTTGTGTGTGCATATTATCTATATACTTGCTATCTATGCTGGATGAACGATTTTATAATTTTTTTTAAATGATATAAACTGTATATGTATTTTATATCTACAAAATGTGTTGGGTAAAACATGGGTAGATGTAATAGTTGTTGTGTGACAAAATAAAATAATGAGAGGCGTCGTTATAGATGTTATTGATGATCCAGTCATCTAGCGGAGTATAGATGACAACCACAGACTATTCTAGACAGTCCAGTGGAACGCTAGCAGACTCGCAACCTGTAGATGTTTATTTGAACTGTGTTTATTTGAACTGTGTGCTCACCAGGTGTACTCCATCCCCCACATGGTTGCCTTAAAGACATTTATTGCTGAGGAATCCCCTTAGCAGTAGTGTCCATCCCCGATGAAAGTCCTTAGACTAGGTCCCTTGTGTTAGATGTTTTAGGGACGTAAAGTGAGGATAACGGGAGCGGCTAATCGGGTTTGTTTGGTTTGATAAAGTTAATAAACTTATTTATTGTGGGTTGAAAACCCTATGTACTCACCAGGTTTCCCAACCTGACTCACTCAGTTTATTTATATCACAGGTGTTGATATGAAGTCACATTACACTGAGAAATTAAGGAGATATAAATCACTAGTGATAATGAATGTAAGTTTTGTTTATGCTTATGTTTCTGTATTGACGATGACATCCCAAATGTTTTAAAATGAATAAAAATACTTTTCTTCAGATATGCTTTGAAAACGTATTTATCATGTTTTAAAGGGAACAAATTCCGCAACATTTTTATTAAAAGAGGTACTTTGATTTTTATAAAGCATAAACAAAACCGGTCTTTTCTGGCCGTGAAAATGGGGATGTCACAACACAGTTTAGATCTGAAGAAAAATCTTAGATATGAGATGAGAAAGTGTAGATCTGAAGGAAAAAGTTTCAAATCTGAAAGAAAGAAGTATAGATCTTTCATCCAGCAAACATCTCAGGTAAACAAATAACATATTTATACACATAGCACATAATTTATATAAAATACTTCATATCTATGTGTAAGATGAAAGTGACTATACACTCACCTGATACGGAGTGATTTGGACAACACCTCGCTTCTAAAAATAACCTTCTTTGACAAAATCGGGAAGTTTGCTTGAAAACCGAGCTTTGTGCGGGCAGAGTTTCAGACCGAAAAACTCTTTGTCTCAGAGACTCCGGGCTCTCCGAGGCTTTCTTCTAGTGCTAGGAGGTTTACTTAGGCTTAGGAGGGGGTTAGGGAGGTAGTGAGAGAGAGTAGAGAGAGAAAGGAGTGGTAAATTGGTGAAGAAATATGGCAGCCCTCGGCCTCCTTTTATAGCCTGCGAGGCCTCGGTACGTTGGGCGTACCTTGGATCTAGAAGATGTGGTTGAAGAAATTGTTGGTGAAATTTTTGATGAAAATGACTCAAAAGTAGGCCTTTAATCCCTTAACATTTGTATTAGGCTATTAGATGTTACGTTATGACAATATGACTGATTGAAAGCCAAGTGTTATATACGTATGTAGGAGAAAACATAGAAAAAGACTGGATATATTGTGATGAGGGCTGAAGAAATTTATGATGTGGATGCAAATACATCCATTGACCAACCTTCTAAAGATCTCAACATAAAGATACCATAGGTATTGTTACTTTTTATAATTGTGAATTGTATGTATGCATATAATTTAATTGATAAGATTTGTGAATTGTGTGTTTAACAATAACATGGTCATCAATATGAAACTGTATCAGGGTTTGTATGTGGGGCATTTGGATATATCCCGAGAACAGGGGAGAGTATAAAACTAGTACTTGACAAGGAAGAAGAGCATGATGAGTATAATACAAAGGATGATCAAAATCAAAACCAAAATCAAAGAGAAAAAAAAGAAGCAAGTGTTTCAAATAGAGGTATATATGTTTGGTTGTGAGTTTTATTGAATTGATTTTTTTTTGTGTGTGTATGTGTTGATCATGTTAATTTAATTTAGCGTTCATGACAAGTGTTTTATTCACCATGTGCAGGCAAGAGCATTCTCTGAGCAACATGGTATAAAAAGAGGTATGTTTTCAACTTTCAAGCATTGAGAAATTGAGATGTGATTTAATCATTAAAAAATTATATAACATTTATGTAATTCGATCGGAATAATTGAATCCTTGATACTTGTGGCATAATATTGTGTTTATATGTATGTTTGATCAGGTTAAGCTTCATGATGTTGACAGTGAATCACATATGAATTACATGTGATTCACATGTAATTCACATATGATTCACATGTAAATCACAAGTGAATCACATATGAATTACATGTGATTGACATATAAATCACAAATGATTCATATGTAAATCACAAGTGAATCACATATGAATGACATGTGATTCACATGTAATTCACATGTGATTCACATGTAATTCACATATGAATCACATGTGATTCACATGTAAATCACATGTAATTCACGTATAATTTTGTGATTCACATATAAATTACAAGTGAATCACTTGTGAATCACATATGATTCACAAGTGAGTCACATATGAATTACATGTGATTCACAAGTGAATCACATATGAATTATAAGTAAATTACACGAATGGTCCCTATGGTTTAAGGTAATTTGCACGTTTGGTCCCTAATTTATTTTTTTAACTCGGAAGGTCCCTTTTGTTTACTTTTATTACATGTTTGGTCCCTATTATTTGTTTTTATTGCGTGCTTGGTCCCTGTCTTACCTAAAAAGACTATTATTTAAATAGAAAAAAATTATGGGGTAAGTAAGTTAAGGTGAGAGGGTGGGGTTGAAGGTGTGTTTGTTTAAATAATTTAAAAAATAAAGGCCAACAAAGTCTTTTTAGATAAAACAGGGACCAAGCGTGTAACAAAAACAAACAGTAGGGACCTTCCAAGTTAGAAAATTAAGTTAGGGACCAAACGCATAAATTACCCTAAAATATAGGGACCATTCGTGTAATTTACTCATGAATTATATGTGATTCACATGTAAATCATATGTAATTCACATATTAATCACATGTAAATCACAAGTGAATCGCATATGATTTACATGTGAATCACAAATGAATCACATATGAATTATGTCTATATGCACATATGTATTTTGTGTGAGTGTTCATCGTTAATTATGTTTTAAAATTTTCTTGTGAATTTCACATTTTAATCTTAAGAGATACAATCACATGTGAATACCACATTATATAATCACACGTGAATCATACATGATATATACATATGAATTTTTGTGAGTGTTCTTGCATTGATCATTTTTTTTAATTTTCTTGTAAATTTTGAAGAATTTGTGGAAAATATTAAAGAGGTGAAAACTGATAAATTGAAGATATATGAAAATCTTGATATGAAGAAATGATAACATTGTAAATTTTTGTAGTTTTTTTTATTATTTATTATTTATTTATTTTTTTATTTTTATTTTGTATCGAATAAAATAGTTGCAGTATTATGTTTATAGATTCATTAATAAAAATGAATTTTTTTTATGATTTACTTATAAATATTATAATATAAGAAATATACATATATGCATTTGAAAAAATATTCATATATGTACCGTTGATTTTTTTTTGTTAAAAAAATTAGAGTTTTTATTAAATATTCTAGTTTTTTTTTTTAAATTTACTGATTTTCAAAAATTTACTTTTTTAAAAAAATGTAGTTTTCTTAAAAAAAATTCGGTTTTTTTTAATTGCAGTTTTTTTTAGAAAAATGCAGTTTTTTTTTTATTTTAAAAATTGCAGTTTTTATAATAAAAATAAATTTTTTCATTTTTTTTTAAATTCATGTTTTCATAAAAAAAATAAAAAAATATTCATATTATTTAAAAAAAAGTCGAATTTAAAAAAAAAAATCCAAAATTTGATTTATTATGTTAATTTTTAGAACTTTTTATTAATATTTCCAAAAACAAAAAAAAAAATTAAACATTAAATAAGATTTGGTAAAATGACGATCATGCCGTTAATGAGTTAATTTTGATCTAACGATCCACTTTTAGTTCTCAGGTTCTCGGAAAATAATGAGTACTCAACGGATCTCACCCATATATATATATATATATATATATATATATATATATATATATATATATATACACACACACACACACACATAGCGAAAAGTTCAATAGAAAATCATTATTGATCAAGGAACCAAGGAACCAATCCAAAACGTCGGAATTTAAAGCGATCAACGGCAAAAGGAAGGGTTGTAAACTTTTATAATTGATGCACATGTACCGGATTATAACAAAACCCAATTCTTTTTTTACATTTAATTTTTTTTAGGCCAAGTTTTTTATCGAAAAAAAAACTGAATATACCGTTGTTCATGATTTCTTCGTCCTCTTTCCATAGAGATTCATGATGATATATAAAAAACGAATTTTTTTTTCGAAAAAAAGCCCACTTAATTTTCTTAGTTTTTTCAATATTTAAGTTTATTTTTATCAAAAAAAAACTAATTATATCAAAAATATTAATTTTTTGTACTCTATTAATAAACATCAACACCGACTATTAAAAAAAAAAAAAAAAAAAACCTCGAACAATATAGATTCACACTGTGAATCTAAAATGTGAATATTTCAATTTTTAACATTCACAATATGAAAAATCTCGAACAGTTCAGATTCACAATTATGAATCTGAATTACTATTATGCACACTGATAATCTGAGAAGGTTCAAAAATAAATAAATAAATAAACCTCAATCAGTGTAGATTCACACTGTGAATCTAAACTGTAAATATTTCAAATTTTAACATTCACAATGTGAAAAAGCTCCGATCAGTTCAGATTTACACTGTGAATCTGACTTATTATTATGCACACTTTAAATCTGAGGAGGTTCACAATGTGAATATGAACAAGTTTACAATATGAATCTGAACTGAAATATCGTTTTTTAAAGATGAATACGAATTTATGTTTAAAAAATACAAAAAATATGTATTTTGATATATTTATTAATTTTTTTCTATAAAAAAATGGACCTGAATTTTTTTCATCAAAGAAATTAAAGTGAGTTTTTTTCGAAAAAAAAGTTCGTTTTTTATATATCATCATGGATCTTTATGGAAAGAGGACGAAAAATCGTGAACAACAATATATTCTGTTTTTTTTTTCGATAAAAAACACGGGGTAAAAAAAATTTAAACGAAAAAAAGTGGTGGGTTTTTTTGTAAAAGGTTGATTTTTTGGTATAATCTGTGCATGTGCGTCCAATGTAAAGTATACAATTATTTTTTTTGGCCGTTGATCGTTATGATTTCTGACACTCACGATTGGTTTTTTGGTTAATTATGATTCTCTATTAAAACTCATTATGTATGTGTATATATATATATATATATATATATATATATATATATATATATATATATGTGTGTGTGTGTGTGTGTGTGTGTGTGTGTGTGTGTGTGACCCATGTATTATATGGGTTGATTTAAAAAAGATTAAATATTAAAGCGTAAACAAAAATTATTTTTTAATGTACAACTTTAAAATAAGAAAAAAAAAAAAAATATATATATATATATATATATATATATATATATATATATATATATATATATATATATATATATAACAAAAAAAAAGTACAAACAAAAGCAAAAGCTAGCTATCACCATGATTTCCACGACATTAATCAAAGCCAAAATCTTTTTAAATAGTCAAAAGTACATAGAATCTACACCAACCTTATGTTCTATCCCATCACGTTTCAGAATTTACTTAGCTTCCAAGTTTTATTTGTGAATTTTAATTAAAAAAACATAAAAATAACCTATATGAGAAAGTCTTCGAATAGAATAGTTATTATTTATTTTTATTTTTTTGTAATCCGTCAAATTTATAATAGATCCACTGTAGAATCATTACTTATTAGAAATTATTTTTTAGATGACCCTCACCCTCACAAAAACCTTAAAATTTAAACAAAATAAAAGATGCAAATTTATCCATTTCAAAACATCAAGTTGATACCCAAACGATTTTGATTGACAAATAACAAAGTGAAAGAATTACAATCCTGATTTTTATTAACCAAGTTTAATTTTCTGATAATATAAATAACAAATACTTATAGAGGAAGAAGAGAAATTCTATTTCATAATCCTAGTAAATTGAAATTTATTATGATAAAATTTCTAAATAATTATCAAAATTAACCATAGATAATAAAAATTATCAAAATCAGAAAAACATAGAACAATGTCATTTGAGCACTAAACAATCTTGAACGTTCAAAAACACGTTACCTAATTGCCGAGCAATATGTTTTGTTAATTGTTCATTTTTACATAATCTCGTTATCTTTCAATAATCAATCATACTAGATTATAATTCACGTTAAAGGTGGGAGAACGTACTAAAAAAATTATCAAAACATTTGTATATATTGCTTAATAATTATAAAAAAAAATTATGGCTATTGTTATTATTGAAAGGTAAAGAAGAAACACTGAAATTGATAAATAACTATAAATGTTGCAGGACCTCTTTGTAGACAACATTTTTTGTTTTATTAGTTGAACGGCCCTCCTCGACACATATGAGTACCTTCAAACCTTTTTTGCTTGTTACACGAGAAACAACTACATATAACTGACCATGGGTGAAGACAAGTCTATGCAAGTATAATCCAACATTTGATAATGATTGTTCTTGACTTTTGTTGATGGTCATAGCGAAACAAACTGCTATTGGGAATTGCCTACGTTGAAAACGGAATTGAATTTTTTTATCGGATGGGGTCAACTTCATGCGAGTTATATAAGTAGTCTCGTTGAAAAATCTACCAGATATGATTCGTGCTTCAATGACGTGTCTTCCAAGCCTAACAATTTGTAATCTAGTACAATTACATAGTCCTCTGGTTTGGTCGATATTACGAAGCAACATGATCGAAACACTTTTTTTTAGTATAAGTTTATGGTTGGGAATTCCGGAGGCCTTAAAAGCGTTCAACACATTTGGAGAGTATACTGATTCCTCAAAAGAATCTTCTGATGGGTTTTAGGTAAAACAAATAAACTAGAAAACAATTTCTAAGTTCACATGCAACCTACTTTGGATCTATGTTTTAACTATTGAACATACAATTTTGAATTGCAAAACAAGAACCCTAGAGGAGAGAGGCTATTTTCGAAATTTACAAACTAGGGTTTAGGAATTGCATACCTTTCAATTGTTATAGTAAACAATTGATAATTCCCTTGATCTTGATCTTGATCTTCTTGGAAGCTTAGCACCACAAGTGTAATGCCTCAAATGGAATCACACCCAAACTAGCAAGAAGGAAACTAGAAGGAGAGAGAGAGAGAGAGAGAGAGAGAGAGAGAGAGAGAAAGAGAGAGAGAGAGAGGGAGTATGCCATTTCGGCCCTAGGGTTTCTTCTAAAAGAAAGAGTGGCCAAAATGTGAACCAGGAGGCTCCTTATATAGCTGAGGGATCTAGGGTTTAGGGAAAACCCTAATGCTCCTTTGCTTAGGGCCTAAGCAAACCCAAGGGCCTTATCCAAGCCCCCTTGGACGAAATCCTTAGGGTTTCCCCTATAGATTTCGTCCACCTCCTTCCAAGGAGGTTCTGGAGCCTTCCACTCAACTATCTGATAATTGCAAACTAGTCCCTGCACTTCATAATTAATACTTTTAACCCCAAAATTAATTCTGATTAATTTCTGGCTAACTAATTAAATCTTATGATTTCTAATCAATATATTATTTTCATAACATATTAATAAATCATTTATATTAATTTATTAATCTCATAATAAATTAATATCTCTCCTTTCATAATTTCTTTGTCCGGTTGCTAGGTTTGAGGGCAACCCAAAAGGACTGTGCTGCTATCAATTCAAGTACATACCGATTATAGTTATGGGCTTAGACACCTAATCCAACAGTCTCCCACTTGGATAAGTCTGTAACTATAATTGCTAGTATGACTTCTAAATTTGACCAGCAAATTGTAGCTTCCAAAAGCTGCTGCCGAACTCTGACCCAGTCAGTTACGTGTCCTTAGATAAGTGATCATATAATCCTTCGTTTTGCAAGATATCCCCAGACATAAGACATGGAATACAATCAATCTTTTTGTCCAGAATCTATGTTTCCCGATTTCTAATTTGTGATGATATAGGACTTCTAATCGAACACATCAATTTAGTCCTGGCTGGGCCTAGCACAAAAGTCAACACCAAATCATCGAGGGGCCCACAGATATCGCTTTTCCCGTTAGGGCAAAAGGAATGAATAAACATTGACTCATATGCTTGTATCTTTTACTCATCAAACCATACATGACAATACGTTTTATAACACCAAGTTACTGATACGTTTTCGTATCACCAATGTATAGCCGACTTGCAAATTACAACTCATATATCTCTGTTTCAAGATCATAGATATTATCGTCTCAGTATTACTCATGATGAATTCCATGAAGTAATACTTTGAGCGTGGGTTTATCCAATACTCAAATCTCACTCTCTGAGTACTCATGAACATTGCAGCAATTCTATTGCTATGCCTATCCTTAGACAATCTGCAATCCATTCATGACAGTCTTGATTCACTACTTACTTCCAAAAGTACGAGCGACTGTGGAGTTTGCATAATCTTATTATTCAGGAAGTCAAAAAACATGCAAAGTGAAACGTAATAATAATATTAATCCTATATGGCCCCAAAGCTTTTGAGCGTAAATAAAAACACTTTTATTTAAACACCATATTGATTACTCATTATTCATTGCTTACAGTTTCAGAAAATCAACTTATTACTCAAATTATAACCACAATTGTCGCATGCTCCAAGCATGCACACTTTGGTTTCCTATAGTCCATACTTTGTGAAATAGATCAATTGAAAAAAATTTCATCTCACAATCCCCAATCCTTATTATTAGTATAAGAATACCAAATTCTTACCACTTCTAGAATATGTTAGATTCTAACATTTTATGCAATAATTCTTTCGTAATGTCATAGCACAAAAGTCACCAAGACTCGACTAATGAAATTACAAGGTATTCTATCGGAAATTGTTACAAGACAATTCCATAGACGTGAAGCCTCACATTCAAAGTACATTCCTTTGAACATTCTTCTCGCATAAAAGTTTCTAATCTAGACATATTTCTTAATATCCAACTCCCATTAATGGAAACATTTCCATATTTGCCATATGACAACTCATTCTTAATAGAATCTTATCTATTCATAATAATGTCAATATAGCCCATTCAGTACTATACGTCCAACTACTCACAAGCGACAAATCCTCAGTGAACCTCAGATTTTCCTTTGATAGTTGTTTAATTATTTTAGTCAAAACCGATTCTAGTTCCTTTTTCCCTCTTAATGCCCTAGGCATTTGGAAAATTTTAGAATGGTCAAATATTACAGCATATGCAATCGGTCCTATACCCGAAGCATATTGGACATGATGCATAATGTCTCACATAAAGACGTGATACTTTATCATCCTTCTGCTATAATATTTTATGTGTCCTGTTCCCACAATTCGATCTATGAAGAGGGATGTCGTGATCATAATCGAATTTAAGAATGCACTATATATCCTTGACTAAATTTATTAACATTTCTCGATCTAAGCTTTAGAATTTTGAAATTAGTATAATATTCTCTCCCTTAATTATAGCAAAAAACAACTTTTCAACCATTGCAACTTTGCAAAGTGAATCTTTGTTTTCTATAATATAATATTACTAACTTGCAATACTTTAGCATAATAATCATGCTCCCACTAACATGATGATTATTTTCTTACCAGCATAACACTTATGCTCCCACTAGCTTTGACATGTATTCAGAAAACAATTAAACTTCCAGAGAACAATGCTTATTGAATTCCTTAAGTTCATATTTCTAATACCTAATGCTTTGATAAGCCTTTATCAAAGCTTCTTAAACTCATACACCTTTGCCTTAGAAAGCTCATATGTGTGTTTAGACAAATTCAGAACTTATGTCACTAAGTCCCAAATGCTCAGACTAATTGCCAAATCTCACAATTCGAACTATGGAAAGGGATGTCGTAACCATAATCGAATTTGAGAATACAATTTCCACAATCGCTATCTTCTTAAAATCTCTCTTAGTGAAAGCATTTCCTCACAGTCATTTTTATGAAGGAGGTAATCTTATGACACTTAGATTATGTGGTGTATAAGTTCCTATCCATGTGAATTTGTCAAAACCAAAGTTTGTGACAAATCCAAACTCATATGGACTGAACTTTCTTAATCTTGATTTCTTGCCTTATGGTAACACGAGTGCCCACGATGTCTTCCAAGCAGTTTAGCAACTCATCCTTATCAATGTACTTTCCATTGATCAAGGTGCTTTGTCTTTATGCATTCACATGAGAGCTCATAGAACTCACATGCATAATTAACTCAATTGGAATGGCACAGAAAAGGAGTATGTCATCCACGATAGGTTGTAAACCTCAAGTCGTGTGCTAGTGATGATTGATAAGGTTTATTCTTGATTTGTTCTTGAAATCCTTTTCAAGATCATTAAAACTCCCACTGACCTCTTTACATATATGATTCTCTTGTCAGGATACTTTCCTAGACAAAACAAATATTCAAGAGTTAGCGTAGTTCTTATCAAGACAAAACACTTCACAAAATTTCTCCTAGTTGGTCTTTGTCTTATCCAAGACATCACAACTTACTAATTTCAAATGTGCAAGAATAAGAAAACTTTTCAAAATTCCACATTTGATGAGTGTTATAAACCTTCTCGAGACTTGTCACTCAATTCACAATCTTGGAGTATAACTCTAAGACTTGATGTTGGAACAAAGTATGATTGACTTCTTGATTTTAACCATTTCCACAATTCTCGATTCCTCTTCTTAGACATGAAAATGCACTAAGACTCACTTAGAGGATCAATTGAGGTATGGTTCCTGATCACTAAGACTTATCATAAAACAAAATAAAAGGTACCCTCCCTTCTTCTTAGAATAGAGAAACTTTTATCTTTCTGCCTTCTTGATTCTTCTTATTCGTTCTGCTATTGATTGAAACTCTTTCGATCAACTCAGAATTATACTTAATCTTATAAGTATAATCATATTTACTAAACTTTAGTAAATCATGATGAATATCTTTATCACTCTTGTGGTGGACTTGATCAACGCACAACCTAGTGTACTTGATCTCCTAGTCCTTCTCTTGACACTTTGCCAAAGAATTAGTCTAATTTCCAAATATGAAGTTTCTCATTCATCATGCAACCTAGTTGTATGATTTCAAGTTTTTGTCCAATTGAAACTTGGGCGATGAGAATCTTTCCTCATTTAGCAAATTCTCGACGTTTCCACAAATAACATAATTAAGAATCAAATCCGTTCATTGTAGTAATACAAAAACATCAATTTTTCACAACGATTTCATTGCAAGGATATATATATATATATATATATATATATATATATATATAATTATTCAAACAAAAATTCCTTTTATTCATAAAAGCAGCGGAAAACTTGTCCTTACAATGCAAAATCAACTGAAAAACTATGTATTTATTCCTAACAAATCTATCATAACTTTCTAAGCTCAAAATCTGATCTTCGAATCCATGCGATGGTGATCCATTTCTTCGTGATCAGACTCATCTTGCTTTTCCACCAAGCTTCCTCTCTTTTCTCTGATCCTGCAAAACATTCAAATGTAATCTTATCACATTATGTATTAAGAATCAATGAATAGGAACTTAATGGAGTTAGATAGTGGATTTCATACCTGAGGAGGAGTCATAACACTAGACTCTCCCATCTCTTAGATCTCTCAGGTAGATAGGGCAGCTTTGTCTCTAATGCCCCTTCTCTTGGCAATAAAAGCAGATGGACTCTTTTGGAATGACACAAGGAACTATCTCAGAGTTTACCTTTTCTGGATCTCCAATGTCATCATTTTCAATGTCCATTGAAGTTTGGGAGTTAGATTCACTAGACAAATTTGCTTGATCAGCATGCCAAATCATTGCTGATTCAGCAACTATAAGCAAATAGGTGAGATCAATGAGGGTCACGTCGTGATCCATCATATAGTATTCTCTAACGAACTCACTATATGATTCAGGAAGTGACTGAAGAACCCAGTCAACATCCGACTCACTTGAAATCCCGACACCAAACAT
Organism: Lactuca serriola; assembly: GCF_051521515.1. Lineage (NCBI taxonomy): Eukaryota > Viridiplantae > Streptophyta > Magnoliopsida > Asterales > Asteraceae > Lactuca > Lactuca serriola. The sequence continues at coordinate 297,332,415 of NC_136412.1, forward strand.
GCTTAACCTATCAATGTGTGACTTCATCTCTAAGACGTGTGCACACACATGTTTCCCATCTTCGTGTTTACTTGCCAAAAGGGCTTGAGTGATATTGAACTTTTCAATCCTTCGGTCTTGTGGGTTTGGGAGAACAATGGGAGGAGGTGGAGGAATTGAAATCAAGCTAGTCCACATGGCAGGGATTGATCTTTCACCTTCATAGTGGAACAGACTTTGAGCAGGATTACCTTATCTTTAGATTCGGGAAGACCATGGTTAGATTCAGACATCTACCAAAACGGGAGAAAATTCAAGTTAGTTGATAAGAATCCTTGATGTAACACCCAAAATAAACATCGAGGCTAGGATCCAACACAACATTCCACAAATTGGAAGAGGGATGCCGTAATCTAATTTGCAGAATATTTGAAGGTAGGTAAATGACGATTTACCAATTTCCACCATGAAAAACGAAAAAGAAGGTTAAGTTTTAAATGTATTGGAAACTCCTAGATCCTTTGAGATACATTGAAACTATTCAATGACATGTTTTAATCTCGGATTATGCTCTTCTATTTGTGACTGGGATGCCGAGGATCACAAACAAGATGTGAATAACCATACAAATGTGCTTGGTAACCTCATTGTCTTTATCATTAACTATTGATGTGCTGGTAAACCACACACGCTCCATCAAAATGACAATTATGAGATACCCATTACTACTCTTTATTAGTGCCTTTTAGTGTGTCAGTTAACCACACACGCTCCACTAACGACCAATAAAGTATAATGTGCAATTTCATGGATTAGCATACTTTTCACATTTTTCCTAAAGTAACTAGAGTTGGGATTTTTGTAAAATAATGTTCTAGTACTTTCTTTAATAACATTATACTTTTAATGAGATGTAGTTGTCCTATCAAATCCGTTCTGCTAACGACCCTCCACTAATCAAGGAAGCGGTGGGTGAGAGTGGACACCCATTCAACTACTATTTTATAGGCAGTTTCCTTATACCCCCCTTATAGACTAGCTTCGTGAATGAGGCATACTAGCGATTTGACTGACCATAGTCTTATACATATATAATATTTAACTTTTAATTATAATATATATATAAGGTGTGTTTTAAAACATTTTAAAATCCAAGGGTTTATATAAATTTTCGAAATTTAAACTATTAAATTTTAAATTTAAATAAACCAATTAATTAGATTTAATATTTATCTATTAATTAACTTTTAATTAATTTATTAAATCTTGCAAGGATTATATAATTAAATTAAACAATTAATTTAATCCTAATCCATATCCCTTCTAGATTAAAAAATATGGGGATAGGATAATTTCCTTATTTTTCTCAACCAAATAACTAGATTTAATATTTATCTATTAATTAACTATTAACTAATTTATTAAATCTAGTAGGGATTATCTAATTAAATTAAACAATTAACTTAATCCTAATCCATATTCCTTATAGATTTCGAACATATGGAGATAGGATAATTTCCTTATTTTTCTCATTTATCCAATAAGGCAACTATTATCCAAAACAAAGAAACCCTAATCTTTATAGCATATTTTGAAATTTCAAGGGGAGGAGGCTAGGGTTTTGGAAACCCTAACCCTAATTTTGACTAGGGTTTATGGAGGCTAGGGTTTTCGAAAACCCTTTGAACCAAAACCCTAAAATCGAAAATTTTGGCCTTTAGGGTTTAATAGCTATAAACCCTAATTTGCAATTCAACTATTATAGCAATTCAATTTAAAACAACAATGGCTCTGATACCACTGATGGGTTTTAGGTAAAGCAAATAAACTAGAAAACAATTCCTAAGTTCACATGCAACCTACTTTGGATCTATGTTTTAACTATTGAACATACAACTTTGAATTGCAAAACAAGAATCCTAGAGGAGAGAGGCTATTTTCAAAATTTACAAACTAGGGTTTAGGAATTACATACCTTTCAATTGTTATAGTAAACAATTGATAATTCCCTTGATCTTGATCTTGATCTTCTTGGAAGCTTAGCACCACAAGTGTAATGCCTCAAATGGAATCACACCCAAACTAGCAAGAAGGAAACTAGAAGGGGGGAGAGAGAGAGAGAGAGAGAGAGGGAGTATACTATTTCGGCCCTAGGGTTTCTTCCAAAAGAAGGAGTGGCCAAAATGTGAACCAGGAGGCTCCTTATATAGCTGAGGGATCTAGGGTTTAGGGAAAACCCTAATGTTCCTTTGCTTAGGGCCTAAGCAAACTCAAGGGCCTTATCCAAGCCCCTTGGACGAAATCCTTAGGGTTTCCCCTATAGATTTCGTCCACCTCCTTCCAAGGAGGTTCTGGAGCCTTCCACTCAACTATCTGATAATTGCAAACTAGTCCCTGCACTTCATAATTAATACTTTTAGCCCCAAAATTAATTCTGATTAATTTCTGGCTAACTAATTAAATCTTATGATTTCTAATCAATATATTATTTTCATAACATATTAATAAATCATTTATATTAATTTATTAATCTCATAATAAATTAATATTTCTCCTTTCATAATTTCCTTGTCCGGTTGCTAGGTTTGAGGGCAACCCAAAAGGACTGTGCTGCTATCAATTCAAGTACATATCAATTATAGTTATGGGCTTAGACACCTAATCCAACATCTTCTGCCTCAGTCTCACATAAGGAATCTAAACTCATATATGTTTTCCCTTCATCTTTCATCAATTCTAACATGTAGTCGTTGATAGCATCAACTTCTTCATTAGTAGGGACAAAAATAGTTTTATCTTGAAAATACGATGGATCATCAAGATGGTTCTGAAAAGATGAATAAATGCAGGATACAATTGAATGAATATGGTCACCCGTAGAGGGAACAATCACATCTTCTGGAAATTCAACTTCAACTTCGCCATCATTAGGACCACTGATAGTACCTTTACCAATTTTAAGAATCCAATCAGCAAATGATTTTGTCTCTTTGAAATCATTGTTTGGACAACTGAACTGAAGCCTCATGTTTACAGTCAAACGTAAAACTGTACATTCACATCATAATCTTGATGAATGCAATGATGCATGCACAATATCTGAACGATTTCCTCTTTATATTACTGGAAGAATTTGTCGGAAGTCACCTCCAAATACAATGGTCTTTCCTCCAAATGGTTTATCATTGTTCTTAGGAAGGATAATATCTCTAAGTGTCCTATCAACTGCTTCGAAAAAAATGACAATGCATCATTGGGGATTCATCCCAAATTATAAGGCTCACTTTGTTCAACAGGGCAGCTACATCGTTACCTGGCGTAATAAAACAAACCAAATTCTCATTCAAGTTAATTGGTATATGAAATCTTGAATGCGTTGTCCTACCACCAGAAAGCAAGATGTTGCAATTCTGATTGAAGCAACATTAATAACTACTTCACCTTTAGATCTAATAGCAGCAGACAATGTCTTCCAAACAAATGTTTTTCCTGTTCCTCCGTAACCATAGAGGAAAAAGACACCAACTTTTTTGTTGTTAACTAAATTCATAATTATATCATAAACATTTTTTTGTTCTACATTTAATTTTGAATGCAATTGTTGATGTTCAGATTCAAGACCGGACGGATCATAATTAAGCTCATCTTGAATTAACATATTGCAAGAATCTTGAATATATTTGTAATCAGGTAATGACATATTGGGTATTTGCTTAAGACTCTCTCCACAACTTAATAAAGATTTCTATGTACGACAACATTAGGTGGTAAATTGCTACCGGTTTAGCTTCAAGCCTGAAAACATTAAAAAGTAATGAAATAATTTATTTATAATATCAATTAAAGTGGGAACGTTTTTTTGTGTGAATGTACCTTTCATGCCTATTTCTTGTTCACGAACGTGAACGACATCATCAGAAAGACAATTATATGTCTCTTTAAAAACATGATGAGTTCGGGATAGACTATCTGAGGTAATCAACATAACGAATAGAGACCTGCAAAAAGAAGTGCTGGCCCAATGATGTGTTTCTTGTAGAGAAGATATGTACGCTCTATCATCGTCTAATAGAACAAGAGCGTAGGACCTTTTACTTTGTTGAGCAAAATGCGCAAGTAATAAACATCACCAGACTTGGGAGACACATGATTAATTTTGCCAAGTGTCTTTGTCTTTGTTTTTCTTCTTGTCCATACTTTATCTGGTTTATTCCAAACATATTGAGTTGGGAATTCAACATAGGATAACTCCCTTGCCTTTTCGTCGTAGCTATTACATTCCATCCAGACCCAAAATTAAGAAGCAGCAATAGTTGGTTTAGAAACAACATCAGTAACACATTGGGATGGTTTAACACAACAGGTTGTTTGTCTTGTAGGTGAAACGACAACCTTTCAACAGGTGGTGTTCTATAATGAATGTCATACCTAAAAAGTCTTGGACATGCCTCACAAGCAGAAATATAACGACAATTGTAATACTCAACAATTTCATCACGATCGTTATTTTCTTTATGTTGTTTTTTGTTATTTTTGCCGTCGTAAAAAGACGCCGTGATCCTGTCTGGACCTTTGTTAATATACTTAAAAAGGTACTTTATTGATCCAAGCTGATTACACCACTCAAGATTCATATGGGTTTGGTATTGCTTCAAAAGTGTCTTGTTATATGGAACAACATATCTGAAAAAAGAAACAAAATGTCATAAAGAAAATTAAGATCATTTGACATATCTTTCCTATAAAAGATAACATTTATAAAGAAATAAATGTTTACATAGATAAAAATTTAATTTTTATACCTATTGTCCAAAGAAACTCCGTTTTTCACGACATTGTTTCCGTTGTCGCGTCTTTGGTAAACTGGATAACCATCATCATCGATATATGTGTCATTTGTAAAGTCTTTTGGAAATCCTTTAGAACATTTGCCATTTTTCATACATGGCATAAATGGAAAATCATTGCCGCAAGGTCCATGTATGATGTTGTCAGAAACAATTTGATACAGATCTGGTTCAAGTTCCTTGTCTGGCAATTCATCACATATAACGCGATATATGTCTTCGGGATTTGGAAGTTTAGACTTTTTTTTCTTAAAAATAGGCATATGTAACAATGTAGAAGACCCCTTTTTTTAAACTCGATTGTATATAACTGTATGATGCAAATATGTACCCTGGTTAACGCATGATATTATAAAATCAAAATAAAATAAAATGAATAATGAGATTTTAGATTTATACCTCCATCGACTTCACCCAAAAAAAATTCTTCCTTGAGTCTAATGATTAGTGAATCAAGTTTTATTATGAATATTCTTGTCAAAATATAGGGCCTGTCTTCGGGTTTAAGATTTTCAAATTCAACGAATCTAATTACCTCTAGCCATTTAGGATTACATGTAATGGTTAAAAAAGATCAGGATAACCAAACCACTTAACCAAAGTCATTGTGTCTAAGTAATTCTGTTGTATGTAACAGCCGCCACCCGTAAAAGAAGACGAAATAATAATATAGTTTCCCATCGCAGAAGCATCTTCAATTCCTTCTTGAGCAGCCTCGGCCAAGTCTCCATAAGTAGCGACTTTTCACAACGATGCTAAAACCCAGAACAATCATAGCTATCTTTGGTTGTTCCTCACTTGAAACAGAAGGCTTTGACCACCAAAGGCAAGGAACCGAAGGCGAAATTGGGGGAATTAAACCCTAATCGAAGTGGTTCCTGTGATGGAAGTGGCGACAAGTTTCGACCGATTGAAGCACCTTAAAAGAGCTTAGCACCACATTGGCATTACATCGAACATGCGGTGGGCATAATGAAAAGCATAAAACTACACCACATGTTCAAGTCTAAAGTAAACAAAATTGATGTTGTAAACATAAAAAAGTGGAATTACTAACCTTGTCTAGATAAATGAATAGGTTGATGATGCTTTTGTATTTTCAAATTCAACCAAATAATCGACCCACTGATATGAAGAATGAAATTAAGACGATTTCTTATACTACATGAAATTGAAATCCACATATTGTTGGGTGTTAGGGATTCCATATTATACCACTATTTATTATCAACCGATAACAATCTTATCAACCGATAACAATCTGGATTTCTTTTCTTTCTTCGTCTTCAAGCACCTACATATAACAAAGGTTTGTTAAGTTCCCATCTTTAGTGGCTGATTTTTCGATTTGAATATGGGAAGTAGTTATGATAGACAGAAATAAATAGTAAATTGTTTTGTTAGGATGACATCACCAGAAATATTAAGAACGATCTAAGGGTTGAAATCAATCAAAGAAATCCAATGAATGAGCAATAAGCAATCCATGTGACTGCTGATTGTGCTCATCAGCGGTCCTATGGACTGCTGATTGTGCTCATTAGCAGTCATACAAAAAAATCGTCAAATCTTTTTTTTGAGCCTATATATGGCTTTGACGCACCATTTGGAGAAGATTGATGTTTTTTGTGTTGAAAAATGATGAGCTAATTATAAGTTCGCAAGTTCTCACAAATCTTTTGGTTCTCAAAAGAACCTGGCTCTCTCTCTCTCTCTCTATATATATATATATATATATATATATATATATATACTAGTTTATAACCCGTGGGAACCACAGTTATACAATTAATTAAACTTTTAAAATAAAAGCTAAAAATTATTAATCAATTATTTTAAATAAATTATTAATTAAGAGATTTTTTTAGTTATATAAATTTTAATCATTGATTTAAATAAATATGTGAAATTATATCATTTTATAATTTGTATTAAGTTTATTTTAATTTTTATTCTAATGTTATAAATTTAATGTAATTAGAGTGGTAAATTTAAAATTTGAAATTTGAAATGGATAATTAATAGGTTTACAAATGACATGTATTAATTAAGAGATATAATATGGTGATATATGGCAAAAGGAGAATAAAATATGCATTAATTAGAAGGCCTAATAAGATGACACATGTCAAAAAAAGAATAAAACCATTCTTTTATTAGATAGGGAGATATATATTATCATTGATTTAAAAAAAATACTCAAAAAATTCATTATTGTTCTTATTTTTCATGTGCCGACTGTAAACATCTTGTTTTCCGTCATTTCTTATTTCAGGGTCGTGGGCCAGAAGTCAATTGTGTAAAAACTTTGGGCCTTAAGGAGGTAGATATTAGACCTTGTGGAAAGAGGTAATGATGGTTGAGAGATCTAACCCTTGAATTGTGTTTTGGACCGAAGGGTAAGAAGGGAAAAGTCATAAGCCGGGTTCTTGCATAAAATATGATTTTTTGTTCAAGAAGTTTTTAGCCCTATATATTTAGATAATATTGTAGATCTCTTCAACAACTTTCCGTGGATACAAAGAACGTTGAAAATGGAGTTGGATTGAAGAAGTTATAACCGTTTGAAGTTATGACGATTTTTGGGTTAGCCGCGTACGTTGGGCTTACTAAGGCACTCCTAGTACGCTGGGCTTATGCGATCAGTGCCCAAACTCTATTTTCATGGTTTGAGCCCTATTTAAGCTCTTTAACTTCCCCAAACACACTCCATTCTCAACCTCCACCTCTCAACACCCTCTCTTGAAACCCTAACTCTAGTTTGAGCATTGTGAGGAAACATAAGGTGTTTTTAAGTGCTTTGGAGTGTTCTTGGTGTGCCTTGGAGAAGAAGGAACTCATTGAAGAAGCGTTGGTTGCATTGAAGTTTGTAGATCTAGACCTTGTTCACCTTGATCTTTCTTCTAGAGGTATAAAGTTTGGATATTGATTATGAAATTATTAGATCTAGCTAGTTTTAGGTGTTGTGAGCTTTTGGTCACTTTAAGTGCATAAAGTTTAGATCTTGAAAGTTTGTTACCTTGTTATCGATAAAGTTAGAAACTTTATCCATCTAAACATCATATTGATTCAGATATGAAGGTTGGAGACTTGGACTTAATGGACTAAGTTGAAAAGGATACACTTTTGGTCCCTTTGAGACTTAAAGACTAGATCTTGTTTGTTAGGACCATTCTAATAGATAAAGTTGGAAACTTGATCCATTATAGAGCTATTAGGAACCATAAAAATATGATCTTGGACCTTCTATCCCTTCCATGCAAGAGTTGTGATGTCTTAATGGATTAATAAGTTAGGGTTTTAGCTTTTGGACCTTTCCTAGCCATGGAAAGTCATAAAGGTGGAAACTTTATGACTGAAGACAATGTTTTGAGGCTAGATATGAGTTTGGGTGAAAAATCCTTAAGGGATTAAGTGCTTAATGGAAAAGATGGAACCAACTCGAGTAAAATCAATCATTTTCTTATTTCCTTCTCAATCTGCCTAAATTTGAGCGGAAATAGAGTTTGCCTCTTTTCTTCTTCCCTCCCCCTCACAATCCTCTCCTCCCCTTAAAAAAAACTCAAGAACATTTTTCTCCCTTTTGGTCCTCTCATTTCCTTCGATTTCTCTCTTAAAAAAAAACTCAAGGACACAGTAAAAATAAAAAAAAGTGAGAGGTATGGGAAAATCGTGGTTATCGAGTGTAGGAGGTAAATGGAAGATTGGTTACCGATTGTGGTGGGAGGTGAGGGGAAGGGTGATCACCAATCTTATTATAATTTATTTCTGTACTAGGTGTAAAACCCGTGTACTACACGGGTTGATTAAAAAAATATTAAAATGTAAATAATAAGTAATTTTTAAAATAAAATTTTGAAATAAAGAATGAAGAAACATATTAATTGCAATTTAGTAGTATTTATTACATTTGATACTTTATATATATAACTATAAATATTATATGACTTTTTAATTTTGAAAATTAGAAAAAACCATAAATTGATATATAGATATTATTTATTAAAAAATTATCACAAAATAATAAGTGTCAATCTTATTAAAGATTGACATGTGATAAAATTATATTCATTTATGCATCAATAAGTTGTATACATAGCTTATTTATTTGTATTTATTAAATTTCACATTCAAGATTTGATGAATATTCTTTTATATATAAGCACTAATGGTAGTACCGTAGTATACATAATTTTGGTAAACGACAAACTTGACTATCTTGCTATAGGGATCGGGGACACTTTTGCTATACGGTATAAAAACATGAATATGAAATTAAAATGTAAATTGTCCGTTGAGAATGTTCTAATAAGAAAAATCTCTTCTTGCTACAGCTTCACAAAACCCTGTCCGAGCAGGAGTTTTCACCGACGACGACAATACACTGTTGCCGGCGATCAAAACTTTAGTAGAACAATAAAAAATAGTTATATACTTCAGATTATTACATTTTTCTTCGTTTATTGGAATGTTAGATTCTTCAACTGAAGTTCCTCTACAACCTTCAGTCGAGGAACTGATCAAGAAGATATCCGTAGAGAAACGCATAACGCCTCCCGATGTTTCTGCCCGGCGGTTACTCTCAACGATCACTGAAGCCTCAGCAATCGAAATTTTAAATAAAATTGCTGCTTCGAGCAATATCCGTACGTTTTCTGGTTTCATTATTCATATGGTGGTAAAGGCGAGTTCAGCTGGGGTTTCTTCCCCTAACGGCGTTTGTAGTTCACCACATAAACGATCTCCTTCTTCTTCTTCCGCTTCCGGAAGTCCAAACAGTAATTATTCTTTCTCTTCAAAGAATTTCGAAGTGTCATGATTATCACTTTTGTCTTTCGTTACGATCCTTGTTTTAGATCGTAGTGATCTCTCATATCATGAGTGTTGCGTTTGTTTTTCTTTGTGTTTCTGTTGTGATTTAAGGTTTATGCATCTTCAATTTCCTGTATACATTCATATGAATAATTTTGTTTGAGAGGAGTCTCTAAAGTATTTGGAATATTCGGATTAATGGACAGTATATTTGGTAATGCACACAGTTCGAATAAAGTTACTTCTTGTACGATGGAGGATATCAGTAGTACAATGAATAGATTTTGGTGTTCAAAATGCAAAGAAATTAATATCATCCCTTGAGTTCGGATGATTCTGTAATCTGTATCTGGTTTAACCTTTTTCATATCAAGACCTCAGTGTCAATTTCCAAAAAGCTCTAATAGCACACCTTAATTCAATCAAATAAGTTTCATTCTGATATAGAGTGGAATTGTAGTGAGGAAATCTTGTATATGTTGCAATGCTAACTTGTGTTCATCTTTATGTGCAGAATATGCACGCCATGTTTCTCCAAATTCCAAGGAGCCTGTAGACTCGCCTTTTTCTAGTTCCAAGACCAGAACCATTCCTCAGTACTTCCCTAGATCTCCACATGATGACTGTAGCTCTTCACTTTCAAAGCAAATTACATGTTTGAAGGATGCAACTCCTAACACCACTACTTATCACTTGGCTGAATCATCAAATGCCACTCATATTGTTTCAGCCCAAAAACAACTTACATTCTCACCATGCTCTAGTTTAAAAGATTCAAACCCTTCAAATCCCAATGTTCTTAGATCTACTGTAAACAAACGACTTGCATTCTCACCTAATTGTACTTTGGATGGTGCTAATTCTAATAAGGGAAAACAGCAGTTTTATGACACTCCAAACGTCATCTATCATTCTCCTTCAGTCCAAAACCAGCAAACACTGTTGCAGTGTTCTAGTTCAAAGGGTACTTTTGGAGGGCCCACTCCTGGCAATATTTTATCAACTTCAAACCATTCAGACCATACAAGTAGTCTTGCAATTAGCCTACAGTCATTGGTCCTTGATGAACTTGAATTCAGGAAACTGTTCATGGTTCATAGTTATCTTGGGAGGTTAGTACACTTGTGAATTCTAATGCTTTCATTTTCACTTACTTATAATTTAGCTAAAGTTTTGCACAGGAAAAAGCTTGAAGATGTTGTCTCTGATGAAGATGCTGTTGAAATAAAAAAAATGAAAAATTTGTCGATGATTGATTTTGAGGCTAAACTCTGGGCCAAATATGGTCGGACATATTGTGAACCCTGTGATAGGGCAATGGTATGTAAGACATTTCATGACTTTCCATTACAATTATTGTTAGTTATTAATCTAGGCATCAAAAAAGGTCATTTTATCAAAAAAAAAGGATAACTTGTATTAGTAATGTATAGTTGCCCTTTTACTTCAACTTTCTATACTCAGATAACTTTCTTTCATATTGGCATGCTAAACCATTTTGATTATCTTTCTTTTTGCAGCATCTTGATTGGGATTCTGGAAAGACATATCTTTATCATTGTTATGTGGGTGCTGATGGAAATTACCAATTCAAGGTTTGTATTTTGTTCTTTATCTTTTTTAAATAGCTTGGGTTCTTGACTTATCTTCTTAGGTCTATATGATACCTTGTTTTCTGATTACTATAACAAAACCTATCATTAGTTTTGTGTTACTTCAATATGATGCTATTCCTTATTTCAGGGACCATATCTTAATACTAGAAGAACTCATCTCCAAAGGGTATTAGGAGATGACAATGTATTGATTGTCCAATTTACAGATGACCCTGAGACATCTGACACACCATCCAATTATTGTAACTGGATTGCAGCTTATCAGAGGATTTCTGGAGGGATTTCTATTGGCTTGCGCCATTATCGTCTTTTCGGTGAGCTATTTACGGATTTACCCTTCTTTTGTAACTTCATTCTACAATGCATTAGTTTTTACTTTTTACCCCATGCTATCTTTATCTTATCAGCATTTAAAGATGGTAGAGGAGATAACAAGAATCCTAAAGCATACAGTAAGAAGAAACAAGTGTCTTCATGGGCTGTAAAATGCTATTTTGTTAGAAAAGAATCCATTCATGCACCATGGAAAGACAAAAATGACCCTTACATTTTGTTCAAAAAGACAAACCATGAAGCAAGATGTTTATTCATGCATGTGCATATGGTCTCAAACATGGCTAAATACATCTCTAGGTGAGTCTTAAACAAACTCTATTTATTCCATTTTCTTATTCACTTATTCACTGTTTCATTCATTCTGTTTGGCTGCAGATGTTCACTTGCTCTATCAAATACAATAAAGCTTCGTGTTGATCTTTCTTCTGTGCATGTTGAAAGAATTCCAGATATCCCTTGTCGTGTGTGTATATCTATACTTCTATATCCTTTTTTTTTATATCTTAATTTGTTCTATAAACTGTGTTTATAAATTATAATGAGTTTTTCTGGATTACAGGATGAATATGGGCATGTTGTTTGTGATAAAGATGGTGAACCACTCATACATACAGATGGGACAGGGTTTATTTCAGAAGATTTGGCAATGTTGTGTGCAAAAGATTTCATTGAAGCAAAGGGCAAACATGATGGAAGTTTTGAGGTGAATATTTTCACATTTACATTACTTCCATTATTCATCTATAAAGAAAGAGTCACACTTCTTGCTTTCAGAGTTCAAGTCTTTCACCACTGATATTTTTGTCCGATTGTTATCCTTTTGGGTCTTTAACTTGGTTTTTTGATCTAGGGCAAATCACACAAAAAAACATTATATTGTGGGCAGTTTTGATTACAGAATTACTGGTGAAACCTGATGTAAAGGTTGAAATGGTTATTTTGGAAAATGTCTGAATCTTTTATGGTTTGATTGGATTAAACCACAAAACTGCACAAAATACAAACTTTTATCTAATTATTGTTTTTCCAATTTATTACAAGTTTGTTGATCTTCTTAAGCTCGAGGAAGAATCATTGGGATCGAAAGGCACAGAAACTTGCATTAGAGAATCGGTAAACAAAATTATTTCTTAATTTGTAGAATCTTCTAGAATCTTCCATAATGTTATTACCTTTTGTATTACTAGCCTTTACTTGTCCAATGCCGATTGTTTAAAGAAGGTTATGCTGTCAAAGGAACACTTCTTGTAAACAAAAAGGTAAAACACATTGCTCATAATAACAGATTGACATCACTTACCTTTTTTACCTTTTGTATATGCTGAAATAATTTAAATTTAATTCCTTTTCTTGAATATTTCTTTAAAGCTTAAACCCCGAACAATTCAAGTCAGACCTTCAATGATAAAAGTTGAGAAAGATTCTAGGCTTTCAGATTCAGATTCATTCAGTTCTTTAGAGATAGTTTCCATAAGGTAATGTTTCATTTGCTTTTATCACATTTCACAATATGATCTTCATATTTTATTTATTTATTTTCAGTCGAAGACCAAGGAAAGCTAATCTATCAAAGAACTTGATTGCACTTCTAAGTGTAGGAGGTGTTCCTAAAGAATACTTTTTAGGTTTACTTGAAACTACATTACAAGAAGCTCAAAAAGTATCCTCAAGTATGCGTGCAGCAGTTAGAGGTAACTTTTTTCTTTTTTAATCAATATAGAATTTGCAATTATTCTTATTTCTTAATATATTGATTGACATAGTAATCTTGTTTTTCTAGTTGGACTTAACTATGGACAAATGGATGATTCCGCAACTTCTGTAGCAATGATTGGATCTGGAATTCCACTTGATGAACCCTATCTTCAATATCGTTTGTCAATTTTAGCAAATGAAGAAAGAAAAGGTCTTTGTGGTGGAAAGCTTCCAGTGAATGAAAGCTTTTATCTTATAGGGACAGCTGACCCTACAGGAATCTTGAATAGTGATGAAGTCTGCATTATTCTGTATGCATTAATTTTCTACTTTAATAAGTTATTCTCATGTTATTAGATTTTGATAATTATGATTTTTTTTTTTGACAGTGAAAATGGTCAGATATCAGGAAAAGTGTTGGTGTATAGAAATCCAGGGCTTCATTTTGGGGATATACACATTTTAAATGCAAGATATGTAGCGGAATTGGAAGAATTTGTTGGAAATGCTAAATATGGTATTTTCTTTTCCACCAAGGGTAAGAGATCAGTGGGAAGTGAAATTGCTAATGGTGACTTTGATGGAGATCTTTATTGGGTCTCTAAAAGCCCACAGGTAATTATTATTATTATTATTATTATTATTAAATATTAAAACAAATACGGCTTAGGAATAGTATAGTTTTATGGTTTTAGACTTTGGCCACAAAAGTTTCTTATTTTAGACTCTGCCCACAAAAAGTTTTAGGGTTTTAGACTTTGGCTAACAAAGTTTCTTATTTTAAACTTTGGCCACAAAACTTTCTTTTGTTGGCAGATTTGGTCCCTAGACTTTCATACGTTCGCACTTTCCACCCCCTGCCATTTTCAACCTACCTACTTTATAAAAAAATGTCACTGTTACACCCACAAATTTGAACACCGACATTTTCCACCCCTTTATTATATTTATAATTATAACCCATCTCTGAATGGCTTGTAATTCGAGGACTAAAATGTTAAGAGAAAGTGAAACAGGGACAAAAAATGCAAAAAGGTTGTTTTTTTGGACTTTGTAGAGAAATTGATATACCACAGGGACCAAAAGTGTATTTTACTAAAAAAATGAAGGGTATCGAAGAGGGAATGGAATTGAGCATTAAAAATCTCAGAACTTCAGTTAAATTATATATATATATATATATATATATATAGATTTTGAAGTTTTCCAAAAAGAACTAAAAATAAATTTTATTTTAAAGTTTCAAAGTATTTATTTTTTTCTTTTTGCGAACAATTTTGTTTAAATGATAAATAATTTTTTTTGACTATTGGAAATACATATAGTATATCTATTAAACGACATGAAATATGTTTTATATGCAATTTTTTCATTGATATATCTTTATTTGGTTAATTTTTTTTCTATGAAATAATATATTTTGTTTTATTTAGTTTTCTAATTACGCATAATAAACTAAATGCTTGATTGACTTGACTCATTCCATTCCTTCAACCCAAACAACATGACAACGGAATGTCATATTCCATTCCTTCCATTACCTTGCTCTTTCTATTACATTGTTGATTCCATTCCATCATACCAAACAAACTGTACACTCTCAGCTGTTGCATTACTTCCAAGTAAGCAAGCCATGGGAAAGGCTTCACTCAACACCAAGTGGGCCCAGCAAAAAACCCAGTGACCTCTCATATGAGGAATTGGAGACTGAGCTTTTTACTCAACTTTTTGCTTCACAAAAACAGAGGTACATTCCAACATTTTTCTACTTATCATAATATTAATAAATAACAACACCCCATTTTATCACTAAATAAAAATAATATTCGCCTTTTTTTTTTTTTTTTTTTTTTTTTTTTTTTTTTTTTCAGTATTGTAGCTGGTAAAGCAGCTGATGCATGGCTTACATGGATGGATCAATATCTGAGTTTGGGAGAAAATGATGTTCATAATAAGCATGCGATTAATGAAAAACTACTCAAGTTAGTTGACTTGTATTATGATGCTCTAGATGCACCAAAAAGTGGGAAAACGGTTAGAATTTATACAAAATTAATTACATTTTCTCATCTTTACCAAGTTTAACATGTTGCATTTGTGAAACAGGTTGAAATTCCTAAATATTTATTGCCACAAAAATATCCCCATTTTCTTGAAAAGAAAATCGACAAGACATATAAATCCTCTTCTGTTTTAGGAATAATTTATGATACTGCAAAGGGATATCTACCTGATAATGCATCAATACAAGGTGATTTTATTTTATGTTGTCTAAAATCTAAATTATACATACCCTTTTTTTAAGGAATTTCACTAAAGCATATTTTCATTTTTATAGAAATCTGGAAACTTCCATGCTTCAATGTGGAGATACCAGAGGGTTGTTTAGATTTGTGGAAGAAATGGTACAGCTCATACAGGCATGAAATGTCTGATGCTATGAATTCAGGAGATGAATCAAAACTCAACTCTGCAAATATTGTGATTAAAAAATATAAACAGTTGTTGTATGGGACTGAGGATTTTGCAACAAGTAGTAGGAAGATCGATGATATTTACAATGAAGCCCTTGCAATTTATCATGTAAGTTATGATTATGCTCGGACCTATGGAGATGTAAAGAAGTGCGGGTTTGCATGGAAGGTAGCTGGTGAAGCCCTCTGTTCATTTCATGAAATGAAGACTCCTGGAAAGTCTATTCCTTTCAAACTAGCTGTTTTATCCATGTTTATTTAACATGTATAGCTATGTAGGCGTGTATGTATATAAAATAAAATGTGTTTTTCATTCATGGTGTTAATGGGGTTTATAGCTTTTCTTGCTCTTCTTGTCCATGGAGATTATTGAAAAAGGTTATAGACTTAGGATTGATGTATGACACTCGTTCCTTGAGTTTGCAATTGCACACAATTTGACTCTAACAAATTCCTTTAGAAAGAGGGATGAATGGATGATCATATTGACTACATCTTGGTGCACAAAGGAGACCTAAGGGATTGCATGGATGCAAGGTGTAACTGGGAATGGCATGCACATGACAACATGAAAATCCTTTGGGACATATCATTATATATGTTGTGATGCTCCATTATTTTAATAAGTTAGAAACAAATAGTAAATGATAAACGATTATGTTTTGTTTAACAAATTTTAGGTTTAATTTAAGGTCATCCATAAAGTTTGATAGAGAAACTGGTTGTCTGTGGTACTATGAGCCGATAACAAGCAACACGGAATCGAAGTTAGACTTGTCGATAATTTTTATGTCTCGACATAAAATTTTATGTGCAGTTTGTGATGCTATCTTGGCCATGTCTTCGATGATGATCCTCCACCTACCTGAAAAAATTATTGCACCAATAGGTATCCGATTTTTTTTGTTCGAATTTTTAGTATTCTTCTGATCAAAATGTTGTAATTTTTAAAGTGTGTGTGTGTGTGTGTGTATATATATATATATATATATATATATATATATATATATATATATATATATATATATATATAATTTTTTTTTGCAATGAGAGAGAGAGAGAGAGAGAGAGAGAGACGGTGATGTCATGACAATGTCACAACAATGACAGGTGGCCGATGGTTGCTGGTGACGTGGTTGGTGGTTGAAAAAGAATGAAAGGGAATAAATGTTAGTTTTTATTCTCAATGTCAGAAACATGGAGAAGATAATAAGTTTTTTATATTTTGTTATTGCTTTTATATATAGAAAGAGGATAAAATAAATCATATCATACATTTGATAAATTAGATGATGATTTAAAAGTAAGAACTAAAACCACAATAAAAATGTTTATAGATGATGATTTAAAAGTAAGGACTAAAACCACAATAAAAATGTTTAAAGGCATTATGTGCAAATTTTGAACTTGAGGGAGTTGGACCAAAACCAAAAACTTTTTTCTTTTGACTAACATATAAACCAAATTTATAGTTTTCTTTTAAAATAATGTATTTAGAGTAACTTTTTAATGACAAAATGATATATAATTGGAGATGAAATGTTATTTATATAATTTTTTTAGTACTCTATTGATATAACGAAGGTCAATCAAACAAGTTAGTTTTACTTTTTCAAATTCTATTTTTAAAGGGTAATGAGTTTTTTATTCTTGGGTATTCTAGTTTCTTAATTGATGGATAATAGTATCCAACTTTCATTGCGTTTTTTGCAGAAGTCTTTGATTTGTGACAACAAAAAATTCATATTGTTGGTATCCCTTACTGATTCATTGGAGTATATATAGAAAGATAATCATATATGAACAATAGTAAAAAAAAAATAATAAAAGAAAATTCGAAAACCAAATACAATTGGATTGCATTTTCCATCCTCAATAAGCTTCTAGAAGTCAATTATTCCCCACTAAAATATATAAATGTGTAACCCTTTTCGAACCTTCTCCAACAAATTATCCTCTATTAGAATACTAAACATATATTCAACTCCTTTAGTCCTTGAGTCATTCTTCCATAGTTAACAAATTGTAAGTATGAAGTAGTAAACATATGCTTGCTGTAACAGCATCTTTAAACAATTGTGTTGCACTCAACATGCGACTTAGTGGTTTTTTGTGATCAGTTGCTGAAGATGATCTTCACCATGTTGAAGCTACAAGTGGTGCTATTATGTAGTCATGAACATTTTATTCATGTTAAATACAGGTTGCAAAAGTAGTTGTTGAATTACTCCATGTTGATATGGAGAAGGGTGTGATGATGTAACGTCATCTCATGTCCCTAGCAAATCATATCACGTGTGGTTGTTCACTTGTTCTTGCTCAATTTAGAATAGCCGAAGGCTGAATTGAGTCACCCAATGGCTCTATGCAACAAGCATAACATATTTAGTTTGTTGATTATTGCCTCATGATTTTGTTTCTTCATGTTATAGCATTATACTCTGAAAATGTATCGAATTGGAATTTGTTCTTGTTTTTTTAGTTGGTTTACTTTTACAACTTTGTTTTTTCAAATTCTTATTTATTTATTTATTTTATTATTATTATTATTTTTTAAAAGAATGTGTGTACAAATTCATTATTGTTATATTAGTTCTTTTACAACTTGGATTTTAAACATTGTTTTCTAAATATTTTTTAATGTTAGTTTATATACATACAACTTTAAAGATTTTTTGTTTTTATAGATTTTTTTTTACAAATTCATTTTCTAGGTTGGTTTTTTTTTTTTTTTTTTTTTTTTTTTTGATGATTCATGTAAAAACTATAAAAGAGCACGTAAATATTCGTTTTTACAAATATGATTGATAAATTCATTCAAGGGTGCTTATTCTTTCTATTATGGAATGGAATGGAAAATTGTAGTATGGCTTATTTTCTAAGTTTTCTTAAATATTTCTTTTTATGAATGTAAATATTCGTTTTACAAATTTATTTTCGAAGTTTTTTCATGTGAAGGTTAAAAAAGAGCATGTAAATATTATTTTTTATAAATTCCTCTACGTGGTGCTTTCTTGCTTTTCTATTATGGAATGGAAGGGAAAATTAGTAATTTTTAATGAATATTCTATTATGTTCTTTGTAAAGTTTCATGCAGTAGTTTGTCTGGACATGCATGTGTCTCCTTGTATTTTGTATTCTAGATGAACACATATCTCATACGTAATTGCTCATTTGCATTATTGCATATTGTTTTTATTTAATGAAAGACTGTTTGACAGGTTATTGATGTAATATAGTATCCTACTCTTATTTCTTTTTACTAACACATATAAATATACTATCAAAATTCACTTATTAACTCATTGTATTATGAAAAAACCATCCAAATATGGCATTGTACTTTCAATATTTTGGTGAAAGTAACCCAGTTTACCCTTTGTATGAAAGAGTTGACCATATTTTTCAAGGGGTGGCTCGCGCTAAGCACGGCCCTCTAACGTACCTTATATATATATATATATATATATATATATATATATATGTGTGTGTGTGTGTGTGTGTGTGTGTGTGTGTGGAGAGGTTATATCAAAAACATAAAAAAAAATAGAGAACATGAAAACAAGTCACGACCAATCATTTCATTAAGGTAAATTAGTAATTGTATATTTAATTTGAATTATAAGAAATTAAAATTGCACATACCTAAAATAAAGAACTTAATAGATTTTTAATTATTATGGAAGATAAAATTATTATTTTATTAATTTTTATCTCAAAATTAAAAAAAATCAATCTTTTTTTTAATTATTTTTATTTTTAATTTATCATTTCATCGGTATACTGTTAATCCTATAAGAATAAATTTGTAATCTTAAAAAATAAATTTATAATTCTAAATAAATAAAACATAATTTAGAGACAAAAAAATCATTTACAAATGGAAAATCAATAATTTAGTATTTTGATTTTCCACTTTTATTATATCAACCAACGTTATATTCATAAATGAACTTGCTAAAGACCGGTTATACATGTATATAGTTATATTCAAAAATGAATATATCAAAACTAAGTTCATAGATTTATACATGATTATATTTAATAACAGTTAAACTAGTTAGGAAAAAGGTTGCAAAATTTATCCATATACAAACCATTTTCTTGAATTGATCGCAACCACCATTCTTCCTTTCAAATCAAATGATAGCCACAAATAATTTAGAATTGGTCATCCGTGACATCTCCATTTTCACGTCCAGAAAAGACCGATTTGTTTATGCTTTGTTTTATAAAATCAGAATAATCTTTTAAAGAAAACGGTTGCGGAATTTGTTCCCAAAACAAGATATGATAATAGCTATCAAAACATTTCTCAAAGAGAATGTATTTTCATTTAATAATAAAACCTCGGGATGTCATGTTCCGATACAGACATAAAAGCATAAACAGAACTTACATTCAATTACACTAATGATTTATATCTCCTTTAAATCTCTCTGTGAAATATGTCTTCGTATCGATACTTGTGATAAAAGAAAATTGAGTGAGTCAGGCTTGGGAGCCTGGTGAGCATATAGCCAGGGTTTTCATCCCACAATGTTATATCATATATTTATAAATATAGAACATTCAAACTTCTACAATTTCACCATATAAAGGCAACTCTTATCCCACCCCATCGATCCTCACAACGACACGATCTAAACTCTCGTATCTAAAATTTTCCTCTTTACCTGATCTGTAACATCCCAAAAATACAGGCCAAAAATTTCATTTTTAAATACGTCATTATAAACCAACAGTGTAATAAAACATCCGTAATATCATGTCATGTCAAAACCAAAGTAGAAATAATCAAATGTGTTATCATAAAATAATATCAGAGTGTAATCCCAAGGATCTCATGTGTGGAAAACCATAGTGTGATGCGCTGCGATCAAGCCGACTCCTTTCCTTTAAACACGAAGTACCTGAAACCAAAACTGAAAACCGTAAGCACGAAGCTTAGTGAGTTCCCCCATCATACCACATACCACACAATCATATAACATACATATACTGTCAGGCATATCTGGGTGCTCGACCTACCCCTTCGGTCCTCTCGACCGGATACTGTCTAGCATATCTGGGTGCTAGCCTCCCCTTCGGTCATCTCGACCGGATACTGCCTAGCATACCTGGGTGCTGGGCTCCCCTTCGGTCCTCTCGACCGGATACTGCCTAGCATACCTGGGTGCTGGGCTCCCCTTCGGTCCTCTCGACCGGATACTGCCCATCATATCTGGGTGCTGGCCTCCCCTTCGGTATCTTTCAACCGGTAACCGGGGACTATTTCACCCCCTAACACTACCACATAAAAGCATAACATAAACACATAAGTCATATACTGCCTAGCATATCTAGGTGTTGGCCTACCCCTTCGGTTCTGTCGACCGGTAAGTGGGGACTATTTCACCCCCTACTACTACCACATCATATCACATATATCATAATCTGTCTAGCATAGTTGGGTACTAATCTACCCCTTCGGCCCTATCGACCAGTAACCAGGGACTATTTCACCCCCTACTACCATTATCACATAACATCATATCATGCTAGCACATACACATAACATGTAGTAGCAAACATAGACAATTGTCACAAAGACAATCATCTAACAACAAATCCTACTGGTGGGCCGGCATTGTGGCCGTAGACCCACCTCTACTGGAAGGTAACTCACCTCACACTGCTGAAGTCCCGAAGACACAATCCCACACTTGCTGAAGTCCCGCAGACTTGACCCCAGCTGCTAGCTGACAGATTCACGAACTGTCAACACCAAAATAACACCCAATTAATAATTGGGTCCCAATACATAACCATAAACACTTACTTTGGATAATTACATTACCCCAAGCTTGGCTTATTCAAGCCCAAGGCCCAATCCGTAGGCCCAAATTCAACTAGGAATCAAAGCCCAACACATGGCCCAATTTTCCAAATTGGGCCTAGGCCTATACATGGTCCCATTCTATGGCCCAACATCATATACTCATTAAGGCCCAAACCTTGGCCCATCTATGGCCCAATTTTCCAAATTGGGCCCAAGCCCCTTACATGGGCCTTACCCTAGGCCCATTAAATTACTCTAGACCATTTACTTGATCTTGGATAGTCTATTTAATAACCCAAATCATCAAGGCCCAATAGAAAGGCCCAACAATAAACCCAAGTGAAATTAGGGTTTCACATAAAATGATGATTAGGGTTAAGTTTCCTACTTAACCCATTAAGGACTTAATCCATTAAGTACTTAACCCATTAAGTCCAATATTGCTTAGATTAATTTTCGCCAGTGATTATTATTTAATATTCCAAGTTATTAAATAATTCCCGTGTGTCCCGATTAATTCCCCAAATTAGGGTTTTCCAATCCAAATATTAGCCCATTTATCAATTTGTTGGTCTTTTATGTCAATTAGGGCTTTATTGGGCCTATTAAGACCACTAAAATATTATTAAACCCATTAGGGTTTTATTAGGGTCCATTAGAGTCCATTAAGCTTCATTGGGCCCATTTGAGCTTCTTTGGGCCCATTAGGGTTTCAAGCATCCCCGAACGAGTCAACTCACAAGACAAGCATACCGCCACCTGACACGGCGGCCGGTGGTGGCAGGAGGCGGCAGCCACCACCCTAAGGTGGTGGTTTTCAATTTCTTTTATTATTTTTGGCTCTTACAACTTTTACAATGAATTCCTAAAACAAACACACACACTACACTAATACCAACACACACATGCGGTGGTCCTTGGCGGCAGCCACCACCTCCCGGTGGTGGCAGCGGCGGCTCTTGTGATTTCCGGTCAAACAAATCATACCCATAAACGAAAACACGCACACCATCACGTCCTTTGCTCGAAACGAGAAACCAACCACCCGATAATGGCATATGGCGGTGGCAGCGGTGGTTTCATGCCGGCAGGATAGAGATAGCGGTTCAGTAGCAACGAACCGAGCATAGGGGGGGTTCCGTGACGATGACAGCCACGCTCAAGCTCCTCCGGCGGCGACAAAAACAACATAACAATGGAGATTAGCGGCGTCCAACCTCATTGTCGATTGATCTTGCAGCTCCACCGATGGTCCCGCTTCTTTGGCTTCACAGATAAGGAGGAGGAGGCGGTGTAGGTGGCCACGACTTGTCTCCTGCTGCTTCCGACTGAACGATGCTCCATCGTCGTCCTCCGTCTCCAGCAGCAACAAAAACGACGGCTGAGGTCCGGTGGTTCGTAACAGCAACAGACCATCCAACCACCGTACTCACTTTCCGATGTAGAAGAGATGGACTCCGGCGACTGGCTTCAGCGGTGGCGAGGAGGAAAGCAAATGCGGCGACTGTGCTCCATGGTGACGCCTAGAGAAAACGCATTAGGGTTAGGGTTACCGGGGGTGACGGGTTTATATACCCCGATCCCCATAACTTCTTTTCATAATTCCAAGTTTATCCCCTCCATCCAGAAATATTTTTGAAATAAACCCCATATTTACCCTTTTAGCCCTCAGCCTTAAAATTCCTTACAATTTGAGTATAATACTTACCAAACAGCCCCCTTCTCTTCAAGATCTTTTAAAATAAGGTCCATATGTTACTCTTTTAACCCCCAATCTCTTAAAGTGTGTCAATTAACTCCTCGAGACCAACCTTTGACATATAATTATTTATTTTAGGGCTACTATTCGCTCATTATTTTATTTATTAATTTAATAAATAAACGGGGCTTTACATGATCCCTACTCACGGATCTAAAACTATCCTCTTCACCCGATCCATACTGAGGATCTAAAACTAACCTTTTTCACCTGATCCATACTCACGGATCTAAAAATACCTGATCCATACTCACAGATCTAAAACTAACCTCCTAATCTGATCCATACTCCCGGATCAATAATTGTACCCAATCCATACTCCCGGAATAAGGACAATTAACTATACCCTAATCCTGATCTGATCCATACTCCCGGATCAATAACTGTGCCCAATCCATACTCCCGGACTAGGGACAATTAATTTAGTCTTAATCCATACTCCCGGACTAATAACAAGTTTTATCTCTTTACCTGATCCATACTCCCGGATCTAAAACTAACCTCTTGGTCTAATTCATACTCCGCTGAATAACTAGATCAACAACAACAACATCGGGGCCTCTCATCTGTTTATCACACATCAACTATCTACCTATGTTCTACCCAACATATTAGTAGATAAAAATATATATTTTTATACATAGTTTAAAACCTGTATAGCATTCTCATTCAATATATATTCCACATAACAGATGAGGCACACCCACATAACACGTATTTCATAGAGAATAAATCAGATCTATGAGATAGAAGAAAATGAATATACATTCGCACACATAACAACAAAATTATACATATAACACGTATTTCATATAAAATACTTCATAATTATGCGTTAGAAGAAAGTAACCACACACTCACTTGATTAGAAGATGATCGAACAACACTACGACTTGTAGAAGTAGTATTTTTCGGTAGATTTGGAAGATCTTCACAAAAATTGGGCTCCTCGTGGGCAGAGCTTCGGCTCGGGAATCGCACTTCTTGGGATCTTCGGGGCCTCGGGACTTGCTTCGGGGCTCGGGAATGATATCGGGGCTTCAGGATAATTCTTGCACGAAAAACGATGCAAAAACGCGAGAGAAAGAAGAGAAATGAGCAAAGGAATAAGGCAGCCTCGATTTCCTTTTATAAGGGGCTGAAACCCACATTACGCTGGGCATAACCTGGATAAGCCCGTGACTCCCCCCTTGGATAATATCGAAAATTTATATTTAAATTTAATATCGAAAATATTTAATAAACTTCAAAAATTCATATCTTCCTCATACGAACTCCGTTTTCGACGTTTTTTATATCCCCGCGTAGGTGAGACTACGCTCTACAACTTTCGTTTAGACTCCGTTGGCTAAATTTGACTTTATTTTTATTATTTATTTTTAGTAGGCCGGGATAGGAAAACTCCGTTATAAACTCATAACTTCTTCATCCGACGTCCGTTTTCGCCTATCTTTTTATCGTTTTACTACTATTAACGAGATCTTTGATTCTCGTTTAGATTGTTTCGGCTAAAAACCGGTCAATCTCAAATCGAGTATTCGGGTTGCATACTACTAAGCTGAAACTTAGAAAAATCATAACTTCCTCATATGAAGTCAGATTTGGACGTTCTTTTTATGCACGTTCACGGTTTAACGAACTCTACGACTTTTGTTTAGATTGCTAAGGCTAAATATCGCTCTAATGTAAATTCACTATTTACATCGCGCTATGTCGTGCCGGTTTTGTCGCGAAACTTCGACAGGTTATAACTTCTTCGTTATAACTTGGATTTCGGCGTTCTTTATATGCACGGAAACCTTGTAATATATACTATAACTTAATTAATATTATTCATTCTAAATAATATTTCATCAAAAATTCATTTTTGACGCCTATTGTCTCTAAATTGACTAGCCCTGATCTACAGGCGTTAATCATTTCCTCTAAAATGATAATGAATATAAACGAACAATATCTATTGTGTAATGAGTAGATTTATTTAACGCATCACTACAAAATGACAATAACATGTAAACACAACTAAAAGATCAACAAAATGTTAAAATAAATGATTAACAGTGAAAATATGTTTTTTGTGTAATCATAAAAGATTGAAACTAGTGTTCCAATCATTTATGTTGCCCATAGTTATCATAATAATGATTATAAGTGGCATTTTAATCATTTGCGCAACCATAGTCATAGTTATAATCATAAATGATTTTAACTATGACATCAAGTAACCATTTAGAGGTTGTATGTAGATCTCGTTGCTTAATTTAAGTGGACAACAATACCCGTGGTTGTTGTCAGCTAAATGGTTTATTTAGAAAAGTTTATCGATATCTTTCGTGTTTAAGTGGACCACAATACCGGCAATTGACCAGATCTATTCATGAATGTGAAGGTACTGGTAAACAAGTTCAGGCTGTCTCACAACTTTGATCCCAAATATTTTTTGTTTTTGTTAAATTTGTTCATAGTTTTCCTCTATGCACAAATTTAAGGGGAGAATTAAAAAAAATTCAAAAATCAAACAAAAAATAGAAAATTAAAAATAAAAAATTAGTGTTATTTCTATTTTATTTTTTTTTCGGAAAATATCAAAAATCCAAAAATATTTTTTGTGTGCTAATTTTTCTTTTAGTTTTGTTTTGTCTTGAAAAATGAATTCAGATGTAGATGAGACTCATGGAGTTTGTATCGAGATTTCTAAGTCGAAGCTTCATCTGCGAGCATCGAAAAATTTTCATTCGAAGGAGCAAGAAATGAAGATTATTCTTTAAACATTCAATCCTTCAACCCCAGAAGCAAGGTCAAGCTGAGTTTGAAGATTAGATGACAAATTGCATTGAAGCCTCCTCAATGAATCTGCTGCTATCTATAAACCTGCTGAAGTGATCCAGAAAATTCGTTCTCTCTGTTCTCTCTGAAGATTCTAAAGCTGAAAGTGCCATCTTTCATGAATCTCTACAAGAAGCCTCCTCACCCAATGTGCGTTCAATGTCAAAATCTGCAGAAATCCCAACTACTCAAGATGAAGTCATTATTGAAGATTCATATGTTCATCTTGATGCTGTGAAGAAATTTGAAGATTGATGCTGAAGCCAAGCTCCCAATGAAGATTAACAAGAAAAGTCAGCTACTTTTGAGGGGGAGTTTGTTGGGCCAATTAGAAAAGAAAGCTATAAACCAAAGGGGAGATTGTTGGGTCAAAAATATGGTTTATATTTTGCTTTTCTAGGAAAATATATTTTTTCTATAATGTAATATGTAATTTTGTGGCTGTGTACGGTCGTACACGTGTGTACGGCCGCACACCCTGTGTACGGCCGTACACAGGGTGTGCGGCTGTACACACATGTACGGCTGGTGTCTCATATATATAGGGTGAGGAGTCATGTAAGTGTACGACTAGAGAGAGAAAAAGAGGAGGAACATGTTCTAGAGAGAGAAACTAGAGAGAAGAAGAGTGTGTGTGAGAGAATCTATTGTAAGGAGCATCATTCATATTATTGAATACATCATTAGATTCATCTTAATTCTTCTTCTTCTTCTCTTCTATTTGATCTAACATCATCCAATTGATTGGGATTCCGCACCATCAATTGGATCTGATTGATACACAAGCAAATTTTGGGGACTTACACATAGAGATCCATGATGATATATGACAAACAATTTTTTTTTTGTTTCGAAAAAACTCACTTCATTTTGTTAGTTTTTTGAATATTTAAGTTTATTTATATAAAAGAAACTAATTATATACCTAAAAATATTATTTTTTTGTACTCTATTAATAAACACAAACACCGACTAAAATTTTTTTGATCAGTGTAGATTTACACTGTGAATCTAAACTGTAAATATTTCAATTTTTGACATTCACAATGTGAAAAAGCTCGATCAGATCAGATTCACATTATGAATCTGACTTGCTATTATGCACACTATGAATCTGAAATGGTTCACAAAAAAAACTTTGATTAGTGTAGATTCACACTGTGAATCTAAACTGTAAATATTTCAATTTTTAACATTCACAATGTGAAAAAGCTCGATCAGTTCAGATTTCCATTATGAATCTGACTTACTATTATGCACGCTATGAATCTGAGAAGGTTCACAATGTGAATCTGAACAGGTTCAGAATATGATTCTGAACAGGTTCACAATGTTTTCAATGGACGCACTTCAATCCCTAACTTGATTTATTTTCAAGATTTTCAAAATTTCACTACTATCTTCCTCTTACATCACATCTTTTTTCCGAACACCTACCAGACTATATATATTATAGTTGAAAATGAAAATTATATAAGAGGAAGATAAATGTGAAATTTATAAAAATGTTGGAAGTAAATCAAGTTATAAGTTGAATTATAAGAATATTGGACAATTACAATGTATATATATTATACAAAACGATGTAGTATGAGCGTTTGGGTACCTAAGCTTATATACCCTTAAGGGTATATTCACTTTCCTAATATATATATATATATATATATATATATATATATATATATATATATATATATATATATATAGAGAGAGAGAGAGAGAGAGGAAAAAGTGAATATATATTACAGCCCCACTTAAGCTTAGTTACTAAACCTCATGAAAATATGTTGTTTTACTATACAAAGATTACGGTTAGGAGATTTACGATTAACAATTGAAGATGTAGATTCAAGATCGACGCAATAGTTATGATAAGGAGACAAGAATATTAATTATATTAGATTTCCTAACAGTGGAAAAAAATGATGTTCACTAGGGTGATGTAATAAACGATAATGAAGGAAAGAAAATAGGGATGACAAAACGATGATGGAAGAAAGAAATGTTATCGAGGATGATATATTTACCAATTGAAAACCAAATCGGGTATATTTATTAAGTTAAAACAACATATTTGATAGGTTTAGTACATAAGCTTAGGTGAGGATATATATATATATATATATATATATATATATATATATATATATATATGTTCAAATGTTTTTGACAACTATTGTGTGCCTGTATGCACCAATAAGAATTCAAGAAATAATTAATTATTAAATAAATCATTTAAGGGTATTATAGTAATCTTGGAATATTTAAATATGGTAGATAATTAATATGTTCTTTATTATTCCTTTAAATATGGGATATAGTCAAAATCTGTTGAAAAAAACCCTAGCCGATCACGTCTACAAAGATTTATCCTCCCTCTCGTTTTCCCAACATTGGTCCCTGCTATTCAACGGGGTTTCGGAGGTTTTGGGCTACCGTAGAAGGGGAGATGTGCTAGAGGTTTATCGATCATTCACGTTTCAATAGCAGCAACGACTAGCGATTTTGTGAAGTGTTCGATCCTGCTATTCTATTCTTTTCTATTCTGCTAATCAGGTAAGTAGACGATTAATTGAATACTTGAGTTGAATTATCAGTTGGTAATTGAATGCCGGAATCAGAATGTCGATTACTGAGTAACTGAGTTGAATTATCAGTTTGTAATTGAATATCAATTATCATTATCAGATACAGAAATCACTAATCAGAATTTCCATTATCACTTTCTAATTGAATACTTGAGTTATATTTAACAATTAGGGCGTGTTTGGCTCACCGATTCTAAAGGAATGTGGTGGAATTGGAATCTAAATTTCTCTAAAAATGGCGTTTGGATGAATAAAAGTGAAGGGAATGGAATTTCCAAAATTTCCATCAGATTCGGCATCCACGTGAATTGCTGTTAGAATATATTGATTTGAAGATTACATTTTGTTAGAGTAAATTACATTTTTTTTAATGTTTACTACATTCTATAAAAATTTATACTTTGAAGATTACATTCTATTAGAATAAGTTATAATTTTTTAATGTTTGCTATATTCTATCAGAATTACAACCCATATTGCCAATTTAAAATATTGTATGCATTCTGCCAAAATTTAAAATGACATATATATATATATATATATATATATATATATATATATATATATATTGTCAGAATAATGGTAGTGCAGTAATGGTAATTGCACTTTAGAGTTAAGGATTCTTTCAGAATTTGTGTTTGCCTTTTTTGTAATAGATTTGCTATGATATTTTTCCACAGAATGAACAGGTTCAGTAAAGTCATTCTTAAAGAATACGATATTTTTTTAACCATTCTTAGTTTTTGTTGCATTTTTTATAGGAATTGATTGAAGAATGGTTTGAAGACATGATAGGAAATGCTTGAAGAATGAATCAAAGATTGATCACACTCACATTTTAAGAATCTTGTTATGTTTTAAAGAATTACACTTGTTATTCTTTCAGAATTTTGTTATTATTCAAGAATGCTCTTTGTATCACAATCATACAATGTAATTATTTGATATATTATTAGTGCAAGAAGACATGTATTCTTTATAAAATGTTAGTGTTGATAATATGTTCTATAATTCTTTAAGCATGTTAATATATATAAATATTGAATATAATCATATTCTCCAAGAATAAAATCAAAAATATATTTACTAGTTTATGGTTGATTTTTATGTCATTCTAACAGAATGAAATCAGATATTATTAAAAATTATATTCGAATTAAACTTAAAAAATTCAGATTTTTAAAAATAAGGGTATTAATTATCCCTTAAAATCTGGAAATTTCCTTTTTTAATATAGGTTAATTGACCAAAATACCTTTATGTTGAAATTTATGTGATTATATGGTACATGTTACCATATTTTAATATCATAGACCCTCAGATCAAGATTATTGATTCTATTCCATCCGTTGGTCCAGATTTGTGCTTACGGGCACACAATAGATGTCAAGAACATTTGAACCTAGCCATATATATATATATATATATATATATATATATATATATATATATATATATATATATGGGTAAAGTGAATATACCTAACAACCTTATATAAGCTTAGGTACCTAACCTCATCAAACTACGTCATTTTGCATTAAATTTTAATTGCAATCATCCAAGGTTCTTAAACTTCACCCCTAAACTTGATTTACTTCAAAAAAAATTTAGGAATTCATAATTTTATTTCTCCTACATCCTTTCGTTTGTAGCGGTAGGATATGAAGCCCATCAGATGGTATTCGATAGAAAGACGTGATGTAAAAGAAAGATATTGGTGAAAGTCCAACGATTATGGAAATAATCAAGTTATTTGGTTGAAGTTTAAGAACCTTAGGCAATTACAATGTAAATATGATACAAACCAATGTAGTATTATGGAGTTACGTACCTAAGCTTATATAAGGTTGTTAGGTATATTCACTTTACCCTATATATATATATATATATATATATATATATATATATATATATATATATATATATATATATATAATTTTTTAATGAATACTATATGGATTTTTGTCCAACCGGACAAAGGAACTATTTGTACTTTGATTTCCACATATATATTTGGGGTATCTTGATACGCAATCATGTAAATGTTTTTTAAATATACAAATTAGAATCTTGCTCGATTAAATTTATTATAACTAAAGCTGTGCTTTATTTAAAGAATTAAAAGAAGCTATAATATGATTATGATGACTTTTGTTCTTTTTTTATTTAAACCCCCCATAAAAATGTTATATTTGTTTGTTTATGCATTTTTAGTAGCTTATTAACCTTGTATAACTTTTTCTTTTTTTAAATTTCAATCTTTCTTTCCAGCCGCAACCATCAACATGTTTGATTAATATAATATTGCCAAAGATGAATGGAACAGTTTTGGAACATGATTTTGATTTCCCGATTGGACTCGTTATATGTCTTTTAAATGGGTCATATATCATATACATTTTTGTATAACGGCAAACATTTTATAAAATTAGCGAGACACTAGCGTGAAAGTTACATATTAAGAGCAGGAAATGCCAAACGGAGAAGCACAATCGGTTGACGAATCTAAATTGAGATTTTTTAGCCATAAGCTTATACAAATAAAACATAGAATTTTCAACTTGCCAAATAGCAAATATATGAAGTGTTGGAATCCACTCTTGCATTGGTGAATTCTCACGTATATCTTATTTAGAGGGGTCGAAATTTTTTGTTATCAGGTCAAATCATTATAATATCATCTAAGACAGCTATAAATTTGATTGTAATACAAAAGAACACACATAATTTAGAAAATACTTGTAACGTCTTACAATTGTTAATAACGTGTTGTCGTGTTTTCATATTTTGAAAACAAGCTACATTATGTTTTTATTTATTATCATGAGATAAAAACTTGTTTATCTCTATTTTATTAAAAAAACTAGTTTATAACCTGTGGAAACCACGGTTATAAAATTAATTAAATTTTCTTAATGAGAGTTCAAAAATTATTAATTAATTATTTTAAATAAATTACTAATTAAAAGATATTTTTTTAGTTATATAAAATTATAATCGCTAATTTAAATAAATATATGAAATATTATATCAACTATAACTTCTATTAATTTTATTTTAATTTTATTGTAATGTTATTAATTTAATTTAATTAGAGTGAGAAATTTAAAATTTAAAATTTGAAATGAAGAATTAATAGATTGACAAGTGACATGCATTAATTAATGGCCTAATATGGTGACACATGACAAAAAAATAAATTAAATATGTATTAATTAAGAAGCCTAATATGATGACACATGTCAAAAGGATATTAAAATTATTCTTTTATTAGAATAGAGATCTAATCTAATATAAATCATGATATCTATAACTAAAAAGCTTTTATTTGTTAGCCCATACTAAAATACATATACATGTTAATGAATAAAAAAAATTCAAAGCTATTACTTTATTTATTATTATTTTTTTGTTGCTCTTCTCACAAGTTACGGTGTCCATCTGAATTCTATAATAGGTGTACTATAATCTAAATAAAAAAAAAGTTCCTAAACTAGGGGTGTCTATGGGCACCTTTAAGATGCATGTGGGCTCCCCCTTAGGCTATTATTGGGTTAGTTGTTCACTAAAAAGTGATTTCATCTATATACAATATCAAATCTACTAGATATTCACTATGTATAGAAATCAAATCTCACAAGTTACAGTGTCCTTCGGTACTTTGGTTATCATTTTATATTATTTTTCATTTTTTTTATAAATTAAATAAAAATACATAAAACATATTATATAACTTAAATTACTTAAAAAAAACATAAAATTTCAAACCTAAATTACTAAAAAAAACATAAAACCATAGAAATTTAAACCTAAAAATGACTTAAAAACCATAGAAAATTAAACACAAAATATAAAACGTTAAAAACCTAATTTCCATACTTATCACGAATTTGTTTTTGGATTTTCAGAAACGCTGCTAAATTTTTCGGGTCGATATTTGATTCCGGTGTTGTGTTTAAAATTTGAAGATCGGTAAGTGCTAGTTTCCGACGAAGAGGCTCCTCCGTTGAGTCATATATATATATATATATATATATATATATATATATATATATATATATATATATATATATATTGCAAAAAACTTAGAGTTTTGTCAAATTTTTCCGCAAATACGTCTTCATTACTTGCTTTTCAGCTTGAAGGCGCCGTCTTTTTCCCTTTGTCCCTTCCCGGTGGTCAATGAAGATGGACTTCCGGTGGACCCTCCCTTTCGATGTCGTCAAAATCTTCGTTGAGGTCAACACCAAAATGCACATCCGACTCGAAAGTTCTTGGCCTTTGTTTGGAGTCGGTGGTCGATTCTGAATGTGAAGTCTTCGGTTTAAGGACCCATTTTGGATCCTAACGACAAATTTCTCACACTTTTTGGTGGCCTAATGCTTTATCGCCGTTGGTGACCTTGTACTGTTGGCAAACGGTTGATAAAATATTGAAATCGTTGCTACCATTTTTATGCATATTTTTCAGATTTTCAAATATGTCGTTAAACTTGGTGCAAGCCGCTCGTAGTTCACGTCATTTTCCATTCACCGCGTCGTACGTTCGACCCGTTTGTCTTCCCAAAAGCGAGTGAAAGTGATCTAAAACATGAACCCAAAAACTATTTCCCGTTTGTGTGTTCCCGTCCTCGAGTCACATGATATAAAAATCCAAGCTTTAGCCAAAACTTCCTCCTCATCTTAGTTACAAGTCGTTCCTTTTTTTGTAGCTTTTCCTTTTGGTTGTCTTCTTCTAGAGGGTTGTGTTTCTTCGACCCGATCGTCGTCGTCATTGTCCAAGTTTATAGGTGAGGATTGAGATAAAGGGACTTGAGATGATTGTGCTTGAAATTGTTGAAATGGTTGCGTTTGGAATTGTTGATGTTGAAATTGTTGAAAACCTTGGAAGTGAGGTTAATTGAATTGTTGTGGTCATTGTTGT
This sequence comes from Lactuca serriola, assembly GCF_051521515.1. NCBI lineage: Eukaryota > Viridiplantae > Streptophyta > Magnoliopsida > Asterales > Asteraceae > Lactuca > Lactuca serriola. The sequence continues at coordinate 297,366,091 of NC_136412.1, forward strand.
TGGAAATAGTTTGATTGATATGAAATATTGGTAAATAGAGGTTGTTGGTGGATTGGGATGTTAACATTTGTATGTAACCTTGATATTGATCATTTGTAGTGTTTGAGGTTATTGGGGTGTTTTGAATGGTTGAGGTATTTTGATTTTGATCCATGTTTTTGAGAAAAAAAAAATGAGAGAACATGAAGATATTTGAATGGTTTTTTGGTGTGAAATGGTATGAAAATGTTGGTATTTATATTGTTTAAGTTTAAAAATATAATCCTTTTTTTTTTCCATTGCAACGGGTCAAAAAGTGACCGCTTGGTAAAAAGCAATTCTATTGGCCGTAAGAGCATCCACAATGATGGGCTTAATGGAAGAGTTGAATTAGGTGTCATGCCTACTTGTCATTCATTGGATACAACTCCATCATTGTGAAATGCCACCTTGACATTCAATGAATTTGAAGTTCAATGACTATTGAACTCTTCAATGGGAAAAATGAAAATCTTTACATCTTTAAATAAATATTTTTTAATATGTTCCATTAAACTTGTAGAGTTTAATTTATGATGGGATAAAAATGAATAGAGTTGTATGGAACAGTGAATAATGATGTGACACTCTATTGAACTCTATAAAGTTCAATATATTGTGGATGCCCTAAGAATGCGTAACACGAGTCAATCCACACCATATTTACGGGTGAGGGGGCGGTGTTCACACGTAAAAAAGCATGTCACCTCAACCTCTACGCGTAAAAATACTAACCCATACCCCGTGGCCTTAATAACTTACTTGCGACAAGAAACAATTTATCATGATTGGGGTCCAACCGTTTCAAATAGCGCATTCTTGTTGCTATCACAATTGCTTAATATTATTATTTTGGAGACGCATAATTGATTAATATAATTATTTTGGAGACGAATAATCCATGAGTTGAATATTTTAGAAACACCAGGTGGATTTTCTATCAATCAAAATAACAATAAAAAGATTTATTTGGTCTAAATAACAATAAAAAAATTATATATAAATAGTAAATATGTTCAGATATAACCATAACCAAACATCTTAATAACATCTACTTTATAATAGATATTTTACGAAACGTCAGAACCATTTTCATTGATTTATTTAACTGTTCCTTTATTTCGTTTTTCAGCATCTTTAAACCCAGTCATCTTTGACAACAAATGACAGTGTTTAATCAAATAAATATACTGAAGTTGTTTTATTCATGGAATTCATGTTTAATAATTATTACTAGTGCTAAATAGTTTTGTCAGGCGTTCCACGAAATGTAATATTAAATTGACAATATATATAATATTAAATAAATATGTCATTTTCTTAATAATTGCAAAATATTTTCACAATTTTTCACCCTAATTATTTGACTTTATTTATTGATATTAAAGATAACATTCTTCATGATATTCTTTCCACGTTGTTCGTTCTTAGTAAAATATTTGGATCCTATGAGAATCAAATTTTTTTGTAAGAAATTGTAAGAAATGAATAAAATATATGCTTTTTTCGAACCAAAGACATGAATCGTTAGATCGTAAAAAATGATTTAGAAAAAAATTCCCGAAAAAACAGTTCCTAGATTCATTTTTTTTAGATTATCATTAAAATAATTCAAAAAAAGAATCATAGTTTGAGTCACTGAATCATCAATGCGTTATTTTCAACCGATTTTTCTAACCCATATTATTTTTGTATCATCTAATGATTCATTTATTTTTTTCCGTCAAAGCACGAACAAATTGTTTATCTTACATTTCTCACGAAAGTTTTGTTTCTCAGATGATTATATATATATATATATATATATATATATATATATATATATATATATATATAGAGAGAGAGAGAGAGAGAGAGAGAGAGAGATAGTTAGGATCATATATAACCTATAAGTATTGTGTGAACGTATGACCAAATATCGTCCACTCGTTTGATAAATGTATTATAGGAAATTGGTTAATTAAATTAATTATTATAAAAATTAAATACTTTTAAATTTGGAAACTTAATTGATAGATTTGATTTAAATACCATAATTTTAGGTGGTAATCCTTATTAATCTACATGCGATCACCAATCATCGACCATGCCTCTCTTTTTCATCATCGTAAACGCAAAATCATACTGGAATAGGAAGAGTTATTCTCGTTTCTTCTTCATCACTATTCTTCTGAACATCCATTATATGGCATCTAAACTAGACTGGAAAACCTAGACATCAACTGGATCATCCATAGCCAACATAGCCAGCAGGTGTTTTTTTTCCTACGCTCACAATATCTCCTTCTTAGTTCTCTTTCTTTCCCCTTTTGGAATCGATCCAGAAAAGCTTCAAAAAATCGAGATACAACCTTAATAATGAAATCACAGTACCTTTTTTTTCTTCCTTAAATCAATGACTATCGATTTCTCCTCCCACCCCTTCATGAATCGACACCAGATAATCCTAGCCATGAAAACCTTTTAATCCTTCATGATGGTTGGTAGAAGATACGAACATAGGTTCGACTCTCTCCCATTCTTTTTCTCAATGCAGGTCCGAGATTGTGAAAAAAATAGTGATATTCTCTGCCCCTTTTATGTCTCGGTCACGGATCGTCTTCTTTTAAAATCAAGCATAACTCCTTTTGGTGTTGGTTCATCTTCTCAAAGTCGATCATAAATCGAGCACAACTCGTCTTCTCAAAATGATGATGATTTTTAGTTGTTTCATATCAGGATGAAGGTGGGTATTAGCGTGAGGTTATTGTTGTCATAAAGGGTAGTCATTGTGTAGGTTATTTTTTGGGTGTATTCTTTATTGTTTGGGCTTAACAGGTGCAATTTCTTTTGGTTCTTGTATTTGTTGTAGCATTAACAACCAAGATTCATGTGTGTTTGCTTTCAATTCATTAACAAGTGGTTAATCTTAGTAATACATATGTGTGTTCAGACTAAATAAGAGTGGGGATCGTTCCTCCGTGGGTTCAATTTAGAATAATTTTGTTGAGCTTTGGTGTAATCCAGTTTATAGTTTATAGTAAGAGGTTTCCCTGACACAACATTCTTGTTTCATGGTTCAACTATAGAGATAATTTATATGTGAGATAATTATTAGCAATAATCTAAAATTCTAGTTTTTATTAATTTTATGTCATGAAATTAAATTTTCAAATCTATTTTTTCAGATGTTTAAAGTTGAACCATAAGACACGCAATTCATTAATTGAAAGGAGCTATCATCGATATTCTTTAAGAATGCATATGATATTCTTTTAGAATGTACACTGCAATATTCTTTAAGAATTCATATTCTTTTATCATGTTACTGTCTTTTTGTTTCTGCAATTCTCTTATAGATTGTATGTTACAAATAATGTAGTATATATTTCAAACAAATTCTTAAAGAATGTAGAATATAAGGTTGTGTAGTTACTTCAAAATATTTTATATATTCTTGTTTTATGCTACAAAAATGGTTGTTTTATGTTATAAAAATGGTTCATTGTTTAGTATTATTCTTTAAGAATACATGTGATTTGTGAAATTATATATAATTCTTAATTTTTTTTCATATGTTCTCATTCATTCTTAACAGATTCTTATTATATTTTTTTAAGGATGGTTGTAATTTAGGAGACAATGAATGCAATTGAGATTTATTCTATAAGAAAGTCTATTTTTGCATTTGTAATTTGTTATTTTGATGAAAACAGTTATTCTTGAAAATATTCATTCGTATTCTGTAAGAATGTTGATTTAAAAAAAATCTCTTTAATGAAAGAAAATTACGTGAAATGAATTGGAAAACAAATTTGAATGTGTTGAATGAAATTGTATTCTAAAAAATTTGATGTAATTTTAATATGTTGAATAAAATCAAAGATTTCATTTACTTTTTATTAATTAATATGAATTAGTTTCCTAATATGTAGCTAATATTAAATTTCTCTTTCTTAATAAAATGTCAAGTTTGCTATTATAATTATTTAAGTCAAATTTTATAGTAAATGCTATTACATGATAATAACATGTACTTTACGATCACAACCATTCATTATTTTAATTTAATGGCCTCAATTTGGTCATACGTTCACACAATACTTGTAATTCATATTTAATCCTAACCCTATATATATATATATATATATATATATATATATATATATATACACACACACACACACACACACTAGCCGTTTACTTGCGCAAAGCGACGGGTGCTAATAGTTCCTTTCAACATGTCACCGTAAAATTAATTATCAGAAACTAACAAAAACTTCAAACTTAAAAGTATAATGTTGAGGACTCAAAACCAAAACCACTAGAACAAAATCTTTATAGTGAACAAACAAGAACCATTGCTTGCCTTGAAATTAGGATAAGGAATTATGATAAGGTCTTCAAGTTGTGCCACGTTCTAAAATCATTGTATATTATACAAAGCAAAATAAAAATCAATCCATGACAAAAGTTGGTGCAAGTATAAAAAAGAAAAGGAAAAAAGAACAAAATTATGTACCATGAATGGGAAAAAGTCGATCAATACTCATTTTCATCTTCCTTCTCAGGCTAAAGGGCTAATACAAGCTTTATACAACCACGTTTTCATCAAATGCGTTACTGAAAGCTTTCATCATCCTCTCTGTCATCATCTGTAAGAGAAACCAAGTCTCATCCCAGTTTTAGTCAGAAACCAATAGACGAAAGAACATGTAAACATTAAAAAGTTGAATAAGGGCTTTTAACAAACACCCGTTGGGAAAACTTTGCAACATTTAATAAGACTTACCATCCCATTTTGAACACCTTAAGCCCATAAATTCAACAATAAAGTCCAGCTCAGCTCAGTAGTCTGTAGTTGATTCTTCACAAACCATATCAAATTAGCAATAAATGATGTGGTTAGCCTTATAAAGCCCCAATTTCAGAATAAAAGATGAAGAAAAACAATCGACACATGGCTTCAACATATATGCAGGTGAAGTGATGACATATCGCTAGAAGATGGATTAAAGTAAAAAGGGGTGAGAAATTGAGGCAATGAAAGTTACGAAGGGTTGATATGCGTGATGATGGCAGGATTGAGTGCTAGTGGTGGTGGAGTGAACAATTTTTGGAGAACATGGGAGCATAAGGGTGGTGAGAGAAAGATGTGAAATTCGAGATATAGGTGCAAAGATTGGGAAGCTGGAATTCAAAATTGAACGTAGCAACCAAATGGCCGATATAAGGAGAAAAGATAGATGCTAACTGGGTCAAAAGCCTATGACATAAAAGGGTATCTATGGAGCATGGTGAAGAGGGTGATGGATTTCAGGACCATTGACTTTAGGGTGGTGAATGAGGTATAGATCATGGTGGTGGTTACAGAAGTTTGTGACAGTGACGTCGTGATGGTGAATGGTGGTAGTGGAGGTTGAGTTTTGGGGGAGAGTATTTTAGGGTTTCTTGAAGACCGACAATTGAAGCCTTGAAGGTGGCTTTATAGAGCATTCCCACTTTGACCGATTCAATTGGAAGAACATGAGAAATATCCATTCATATTTTACCAGCCAATTTGAAGATAAGAATGAAGACCTGTCTAAATGTGCTTAATTCAATAACCTGTTGACCATATAAGATTAATTATTTTTTAATGCATAAATTGATTGTACATATCACAAGAAGGTTTGTACGACTTAAAATTCAGCATTTGACACACACACACACACACACACACACACACACATATATATATATATATATATATATATATATATATATATATATATATATATATATATATATATGGCTAGGTTATAATATAGATGGACAACTATTATGCAGACGTGTGGACAATGCTATTCTATGAGAATTTGTAAGAGAATAAGTTGTCTAGTAATGTGAATACGTTCAACCTCATATAACTATTGTTATTTTTCACGGATTCTTACTAATTCTTATTCATTTTTGTTCTCACGAATCGTTTTTCACTTATTTTCATTCTTACAGAATACGACTCAATAAAAATTCTGTTAGAATGAGAATAATAATAAAAAGTCTATAATAACCTTATAAACGATTTAATTAGTGAGAATACGTGATAAGGACAATAATTATGTAAGATTGAACATATTCACATTATCAAACAACATATTTTCTTTATCATTCTCACAGAATAGCACTGTCCACACGTCCGCACAATGGAGTCATACATATTGTGTAACACCCTGATCCTCAGGTATTAATAATGATATTTTGGTTTGGATTTTTGAGAGCCTACTCGGCGAGTTGGCCTCCCTACTCATCGAGTAGTAGCGGGTTTGTCCGCGAAGTTTAATGATCTACTCGCCGAGTCCATTATGGTACTCAACGAGTAGATGCTGGCAGATGAAACCTTAGATTTCGGGGCCTTACACCCTATTTAAAGGGTCATTAGCCTCCCCAAGCCTCCCCTTTACAACTCTTTACCTCCCAAAAACCCTGTTTTGAGTGTGAGTGTGTTGCTTGGTGATTTAAAGCTTGAAGGAGGGATTTGGTGAAGGAATCACTTGAGGAATCAAGCTAGAAGAAGCAAAGGACTCGTGGGGATTCAAGATTTGCTTCTGTGGAACACTTTCTGAAGGTATTAAGTTATCTCTTGGCTCATTTCACCCAAAACCCTCTTGTGCATGAATTCTAAGTTAGGGCTTTTGTGTTTAAGCCAAGATCTGAAGTTGTAACTTCAGAACTGAACTCCTTTTGGCCTTAAGATGCATAAAGTTATCAGTTGAGCTTAGCATGTGCCTTCCCTCTAGTGTATGACTCCATTCCAAGCTTAGATTTGCTATTTTAAGGCCTTAAAGCCTTGCATGCACGTAAAGTTTGCAACTTTACGTGGAAAGCATGCCTCAGGAGCCTAGATCTGTAGTTTGGAATCATTGCATGGATCAAAAAGTCTGTATGGATTGAGATCTGTTAGGACTCGAAGAGTCGCAGGGGGAGACTCGGCGAGTCATATGAAGGCAGGCATGGACTCAACGAGTTGGATGAACAACTCGGCGAGCCCGATGCATATTGCTATGAACTTGACGAGTTGGATGAACAACTCGGCGAGCCGGATGAAGATTTCCTAGAACTCGACGAGTTTAAGGAACAACTCGGCGAGTCGAGTAAGATTCCCCCAATTGTTGGATGTTCATAGACGTGTCGAGTGTCAAGCAAGGGAACTCGACGAATGACCGTAGATTATCAATCAAGACCGTATGAACTCGACGAGTCACCTCGATGACTCGGCGAGTAAATGTTATCCCGGGAAACTCGGCGAGTCACTAGTTGTACTCGGCGAGTTAGGGTCAACATGGACTGCTGACTTGACCCTGGCTGTAGTTGACTAGGATGGACTTTGGGGAAATGACTGGATATTGTATGACACTTTTTAGGCAGTTGCGTGGAGCAGCCCGTGGGTATATTTGGTAGCAGAGTGTCAGTTCAGCATTCGTGACAGGTGAGTCTTCTCACCATACCTAAGGGTCTAAGGCACCAAGGCCGACCCATTATGTGATTACGATATATGTGTTAGACATTCTGTGTTTTGTAATTGCATGTTTGTATGAAGACCCCGGGGGGAGCCCGTGGCATTGGATGTAAGACCATGTGGGGTAGCCCATGGCAGTCCTAGGTGAAGACCATGTGGGGTAGCCCATGACATTGGATGTAAGACCATGTGGGGGAGCCCATGGCAGTCCTAGGAAAAGACCATGTGGGGTAGCCCATGGCAGGTCTCATGTATGCATGGCTTACATGATACGTGTGTGGCTTTTATAGCTAACAGGATATACGATATGTGGTTTGTGTGTATGTGGTATGCTCTGGGAAACTCACTAAGCATTTCGCTTACAGGTTGTTGATTGTTTCAGGTACTTCAGAGCCTAAGGGCAAAGGCAAGGCGTGATGACGTGGCGTCTACCTCTCTTTTTGTGTGTTGGGACTCTCTGATGTTTTTAAAAGTACAATGAAATTGTAATAATTGTGAATTGGAAAACAAATGGTTTGGAAATCTATGGATTATGGGAATTGTTTGATTAATTAAAAATGAAAAATTTCTTGGTAAAAATTGGGTCGTTACATATTGAAATATATCCTCATACACATATGAAAATGCATATACATATGTATGTATGCACATATTGATATGCATATGTAGGTATGAAATGCATATTCACATGTAAGCATAAAATTCATATGCATTTGCACATTTTGAAATAAACTGCATACATATATGTACATACACTCATATGCATATATGTACATATTGAAATTAATATGCGTACCAATATATATGAAATAAATATTGATGTTTAAATATTCAAATGCATATGCATACACACGTTTTAAACATGATTATTACAATTACCTTATTTTTAATTAATTGGGTGAATGTTCAATGTACAATTAATATGGGAAATAAACTTAAGAAAAAAATATACAAATATAATAATATACTTCGCCAACAACTTAGAAGTGTAATTTATGAAATGAAAACTGAATCTAAAATGCCATATGATGTTTCAAATTGTTCGGCCCAAACTTTGATCATAAAAGAAACATAATTATGTATCTATTCAAATTGTTCAGCTCAAACTTTAATTATAGAAAATTCATGAGATTTGTGCATATGTTTTAAATAAGCAATAAGTGCGAACTTCCTGACAATTTTTGTATTTCATACTAAAGGATATATAGACTTTGCACACAATTACTTCTTTTCAGGTAACTGTACAAGTGTTCATTGCACAACTAATATGGGCTATAAATTTAAGAAAAATATAGAAAAATAATAATATACTTCACAGAGAATATAGAAATGCATTTTTTGAAATGCAAATCGAATCTAAAGTTTATTTTTTGGTGTTTTAAGTTGGTCAGCTCAAATTTTGAATATAGAAGAAACAAAACTGGGTTTGTACTGTAAAAGTTTTTTTTTAATAAATTTTTTATACATAAAAATCGTATGTTTATTAAAATACATGGAATGATTCTCATAAACACCTAATCCAATCTTTGTATATGAATATTATTCTAGTTGTGAAATGCAAATTGAATCTAAAATTTTCATTGGTGTTTCAAATTGTTCAACTCAAAATTTGAATATGTAAGAAACAAAACTATGCTTTTGTTCGATTCACATAAATTATCTTTGTACTATAAAAGTATTTTTACATAAAAATCGAGCTTAGCGTCCAAATTGAACCATGATTCTTTATTAATCTTGTAGTATAAGTACAATTACATATAACAAATTATGATTAAGAATCCATCCTAACTACAATTACATATAACAAACTATGTTTTTTGTTTTTTTTGTCAAGTAAACTTTAAAAGAATCTTATGAATTTGGTTGATGCATTGATTTTCTTTTCCTATTTGTTTCACAAAAACATCATTGAACTTTTGAAGTTCTATTTTTCATTAATTGATATTGAGTAAATAGATTATTTATCAATTGACTGAGAGAGGTGATCTATAGAGAATGTGAGAGGAGACAGACGAAAGAAGGAGGTGTTGATCGGAGCAACAACGTGAGAGATGACGTTGACACCTACATATTAAGAGGATGGAGATACACATTTCTGAATCAATTGAGTGGTGGTTGTCGGATTGTCGATTGTGTCGACTGATGTAAGAACCCGGTGACCGTTTTGCATCAGTTTCATATGGGACCAATAGAAAACTCCATTGAATGAGTGAACCAACGAATTGACCAAGTCAATGATTGTTCTAATCGTAACTAAGCTTAGATTAGAAAATCGTTTCCGCTTCTGATTACTCACAATTAAAGGAAATAACGAACAAAATAATTACTAAATCATTGTTTGCAATGCCCACGAGATAGGCGTAGATGATTAAAAAAAATAGGATAATTGTTTGTCACAGTGATAAATAGATATTATCAATGGAAGGTTATTTAGGGAAAATATTATAAACGAAAGTCATAGTAGTTGTTAAACCGAGAGCGTTCATATAGAGAACGTCCAAATTTGACTTCATATGAGAAAGTTATGATTTTTTTTCGAAGTTTCAACGCAATAGTGCGCAACACAGAAACCAAAATTTTGTGGTTGATTGTTAGCCAAATGTAAGTCCCTAATTTGTTTGTGTATCAATCAGATCCGTTTGATGGTGCGGAATCCCAATCAAACGGATGATGTCACATCAAATAGAAGAGAAGAAGAAGAAGAATAATATGAATCTTCAATGTATTAAATAGATTGGAATGATGCTCCTTTACATGAGATTCACACACACACACACACATAAGCTCCTCTATTCTCTTATATTCATCAATCTACTCCTCAACCCTAACACCTATATATATATATATATATATATATATATATATATATATATATATATATATATATATATATATATATATATATATATATACACGGGAATATGGGCTTGGTGAACATGGGTCGTAAATGGGTTTACGGCCGTAAACACAATCGTAAACACGTATACGACCGTAAACACCAACCTGTTTACGGTCCAAGACACAAAAATATATTTTCCTAGAAAAGCAAAGTATAAACCACATTTTTGACCCAACAACAAAACAATCTAAACGAGAGTTGAAGATCTCATCAATATCTATTCGTCGATATAAAGATAGTTGAGAACAGATATCATAAGAGAGACTTATGATTTTTATATGGACTTTAACACTCTAAGACTGTTAAAAATAAAGTGAGGATTAGCTGAGTTTAAATGATAGTTGTAGGTCTCTTCAATAGTTGCACATGGATATAAAGAACGCCAAAAATGAAGCTTATATGAAGAAGATACAATTTTCAAAGTTTATTCGAGTGAGCCTGAGCATGCGCGGTGCATGGCGCACACTGAAAAGTGGGCATGAACCAACAGAAAGATGACACGTGTCGCAAATCATGAGGATCGACGTGGATGGAGTGTGTAATGCGCACCTCTACAGGCGCGATGTGCAAGGTCGAGATGCATCCTTTAAATATACCCACCTCGGCCCTCATTCCTCCTCACATCACTTCATAACCTTTCCTTAGATGTATTCAACCTTAGGTCCGATTTATCTTTAGATTCCAGGGTATTTTAACTATCGAGAGTCTCTGAGAGCCCGACGAATAGAAGCTCTCGAGTCGGAGTTTTGCCACTGTAGTTTCTAGACTTTTGTCAGGAAAATCTCTGTAAGTTAAGCTACACTTGTATCACTTTCAGTGTAACATATCTTTATAATCATAATCGTTATTATGAACATATAAATAAGAGTTATTAGTGATTCCAAGTTATTATACTGATTGATCTACTTACGAGAAGATGTCTAGGCTGGATTTAATGAGGTGTTTAAAGTGGGATTTCCAAACAGTATACTCTATATACCAAACGGACCCGACCTCTAATATGATCCTACTTAGTTGTTCCTTACTTGATAGATCTTGATGCAAACATTTGGATTAGTAAGCAATCTAGACTACCATTAGTCAATAGAAATATTAGACTAAGACCCAGTATAAATCATACTTAGGTCACGTCAAAGTAAAAGTCAAGGTGTTAGGCAAAGCGCTGCCAAATTCACCAGTCATCCACTTTTTAACAAGTGAATTGATAATTATTTTCATATTACACATAGATATGAAGTGTTTAGATAATTGAATGAAATATGCGCTTATATGCAAAAATGTTCTATGTTAGATGAAATATTATAAAGATAAATTTATACAATTTATACCATATATGTATTTTCATATATATATATATATATATATATATATATATAATATTGGATAGTGATGGGTAACGAAGAATGAATAACAAAATGAGGGAGATGGATGATGAGAGATGAAAACAATAATAATAAGCCTTAACTTACTAGTATTGCTTTACTAAGCGATGTAGTCATCTAACAAAATATATATGACGACCACCAGACAATTGATGAGATTCTCGTGGAACGCAAGCATGTTTATAACCTATAAACGATAGACTATGTGTCCATTTGATGTACTCTACTTCCTACTGACTTGTATTGCTGAGAAATCCCTGAAACAATATTGTTAGCAACAATGATTTTGATGATCCTTAGGATAGATCCTTAAGAATGAATAAAAAAAAAACTTTCTGATATGTATTGTGGAGAAATCCCTGAAACATTATTGTCAGCAACAATGATTATGCTGATCCTTAGGGTAGATCCTTAAGAATAAAAGTAGAAGAAAATGGGGATGGTTAATCCGGTTAACTGTTTGATAACTAAGCATATTAATTATATTATTGTAGGTTGAAAATCGTATGTACTCACCAGGTTTTCCAATCTGACCCACTCAGTTTCTTTGTATCATAAGAAGCCGTACAAAGATAATGATGTTTCGATTCACCTTAATTGCTAATTAGGATTGTGTTATATATGTTAAGTGTGAGGAGCTTTCGTAGCAGCAACTTGGGTGTGAGGTTATCTAACTACCGATCGATGTGAGTCTCTTCACTGTACTCGTGGGTCGAAGACACTAGTGCCGACCCGTTGGATTGTGTTAGGTTTGATGCTAGATGTCTTTGTGATTTTGCATATGTATGATAGGTTGGTCCCTGGATTTGTATGATGGGATAGGCCCTTCATCTGTATGTAGGGTTGGGCTCGTTTTACATGTTGTGCGGGGCCTGTTACGTATGCTTGGCGGGCCCTTTATGTATATTGAGAGGGGCCCAAATTATGTTGGGTGTGGTCTGGTGGGTGGGTAGGGCCCAAGATCATGTATGGTATGGGGTATTTTAGGGAACTCACTAAGCTTTACGCTTACTGTTTTATGCTTATGGTTTCAAGTACTTCCGGTTCCAAAGGGATGAACTCGACGTGATTGTACCACATCCAACAGTGTTCTGCATGATTTGACTTGTTTTCTACTCGGATGATTATATTGTTGGATTAGTGTCTATGTCCATAACTATTTTGGTATGTACTTGACCCAATGGTGCATGGTCCTTTTGGGTTGCCTTCACCAAAGCAACTTGATAGGATGAATTATGGAGAAAGAAGATTAATTATGATTTATTAATATATTATGAGAATAATATATTAAAGGAGAAATCATATTGTTTAATTAATATTAGTCAAGAATTAATTGATAATTAATTTTGTGGCTAAAAGAGATTAATTAAACTTAAGGGACTGAAACTGTAATTATAAGATAATTGCATTTAGGCTATGGATTACCTTGGAATAATAGGTTGGACGAATTCTATGGGGAAACCCATTAGAAATCGTCCAAGGGTTATTCTAAAAGGGTCCATGGGCTGCTTAGGGCTTAAACAGTCAAATTAGGGTTTCCTAGTTGAAAACCCTAATAGCCTACATGTATATATAGTACCCTTAAGCCTAAAAAACGTGGCTAAGAGTTCCTCTAGGGTTTTGGACGTTCTTGGGCAGCCTCCTCTCTCCTCATTCTTCATCCTCTTGCTCTTGGTGTTTGTGAACCATTAGAAGAGTGACACTTGTGACTCTAAGCTTTCTAAAGTCATTACAAGGAGGATTTGAGATTGTTATTACTACATAACAATCAAGGTAAGATCTAAAAACCCTTTCACATGTTAATATGATTAATTGTATGCTAGAAGTAGGGTTTAAAGTCTTGGATGAATTACATGTACAATAGAGAAACCTAGATCCAAGCATTAGGGTTGCATGAGCACATAGGATGTTCTTATGGCTAAAACCCATTAGTGGTATCAGAGCCTTGATTGGTTTCTATGTATTGATGCCTAGTACATTCATTCATGTTGCATGATCGAGTTTTTGGCCATTTGCCTGACAAACTCGTCGAGTTCCAATGTTGACTCGTCGAGTTGGGTGAACTCAACGAGTCCATAAGGGGACTCGGCGAGTTTAGCTGTCAGACAGGCGGATTTTCGGGATTTTTACCTATTTTGACTTAGGATAATTGCCATAATTGTTTAAAATTAATAAAATTCAAATTTTATTGATTCCTTATGATTATCTTTGCCAAAATAAAAGATTTTGGTCATCTAATTAGATAATTGTTACCTTATTTGATAAATGTTAAATTATATGAATTATTTGATCATTATCTTGCAAGAATTTGAAATAGATCTAATTAGATAACCACCAATTAATTGTTAATTGCCTTATTTGAATTATGTGATCATCTAGAATATTCTTGACAAAGTTTGGAAAAGTTTCAAATTAATCCCTTTAGGTTTTATAGTTTAAATTAGAACTTAAAAGTTTTTGGTTTTGAAATTTAAATAAGTTAAACCCTAATGTTTTGAAATGTTTCAAAACTTGCCCTCAAGTTTTGAAATGTTTCAAAACTTGCCCTCAAGTTTTGGAATTTAAAAGTTGATTAAAAGTTTAATTTAGAAATGTTAAATTCTAAAACCCTAGTATTGTTTTGAAAAAGTTCAAATCACACCCTTATGGTTTTATTAATTAATTAAGGTGTATAATTAAAGGAGATTTAATAAATCCATAAAGTTTTGGTTTACAATTTAATTAAATTAAAAGTATAATTATTAAATTTGACCACCTAATATTTTAAAAGTGTAAAATACACCCTATACTATATATAACATTAAAAGTCTAATATTATATATATATATATATATATATATATATATATATATGTGTGTGTGTGTGTGTGTGTGTGTGTATGAGTAAAAGTCAGTCTTACCGTTAGTAGATCTCATTCACGAAGCTGGTCTATAAGGGGTGTTTAAGGAAATTGCCTATAAAATGACGATTGAATGGGTATTCACTCTTACCCACCGCACTCTTGACTAGTGGAGGGTCGTTAGCCGAATGGGTAGGACAGGACATAAACCTTCCATTATAAGTATAATGAAGTACAAAAGTAACTAAATGATTTTACAAATTCCCAATCTTAGTTACTTTAGGCAAAAGTGAATTGATGCAATTCCATGAAATTACACTTTGTACCCTTGCGAAGACGTTAGTGGAGCGTGTGTTGTTAACCGGCACACTAAATGGTTCTAAGCAACGGTAGCAAAGGGTGACTCAATGTTTGTCATAGTTCGGTGGAGCATGTGTGGTTAACCGGCACATCGAATAGATGACTGTAACATGTGGGGGCACCATGTAAGTTTGCATGGTTATTCATACCCGCTTTGTGATCCTCGGTATCTCAGTCACAAACTAGAGGGGCATATCGAGATTTAAACATGCCATTGAAAGGTTCAATGAATCTCAAAAGATCTAGGAATTTTCAATAGATTTAAAAACTTAAATTTCTTTTTCTTTTCATGGTGGAAATTAGTGAATCGTCATTCACTTACCTTCAAATATTCTGCAACTAGATTACGGCATCCCTTTTCTAGGTTGTAGAGTATTGTGTTGGGTCCTAGCCTTAATATCTCATTTGGGTGATTTATTAAGGACTCAATCAATCAACTAACTTGAATTTAATTTTTCTCCCGTTTTTTTTTGTAGATGTCAAAGTATGACATTTGTGGTCTTCCCAAATCCCGTGGAACAAGCCTTTCACATGAAGATGATATTCCACGATTCGATCAATGAACACGAGATCATGCTTCACTTCCTCCACCTCCTCCTTTTATTCTCCCTAACCCACAAGTTTAAAAGATTGAAAAGTTCAAACTCACTCAAGCCCTTTTGGCAAGTAAACATGAAGAAGGAAAGTCAGTGTGTGCACACATCCTAGAGATGAAGTCACACATTGATAGATTAAGAATGTTGGGATCTGTTGTCTGTGAGGAGCTGGCTGTTGACTGGGTTCTTCAGTCACTTCCTGACTCATATAGTGATTTCATAAGAGAGTACTATATGATAAACCATGATGTAACCCTCATTGATCTCACCTATATGCTTATTGCTGCTGAATCAGCAATGATTTGGCGCACTGGAAAAGCAAAGTTGATTGGTGGATCTGCCTTCCCGACCTCTATGGATATAGGCAATGGCAACGAAAGGCATGCCATGATCGAAAAGTTTGATCATAAGAGAAAGGCAAAGTCAGAAGTAGTTCTGTGTGCTGTTCCAAAGAAGTCAATTTGCTTTTATTGCCAAGAGAAGGGGCATTAGAGACGAAGCTGCCCTATTTACCTAAGAGATCTAAGAGATGGGAGAGTCAAAACGTATGGCTCTGCTTTAGGTAAAATCCATGAACTAACTCTTTTAAGTTCATATTCTAGATTCTTAATACATGATGTGATAAGATTACATTTCGATGTCTTGTAGGATTGAAGAAAAGAGAGGAAGCTTAAGGGAAGAAGTGAGCAGAATCTAATCGTGAAGAAATGGATTTCGATCGCATTACTTGAAGATTAGAATCTTGAGCTACTACTTGGAGTTAGAATAATATTGCTAAGAAATATGTATTAACATAGTTCTCAATTGAATTGTATTGTAAGGACAAATTTTTTCCGCAATAAAATAAATTTTGATTTTTTATATTATTTATTTATCCTTGCAATGGCGTGTATGAAAAATTGATTTTTGACAGTTTCTATTATTAGCAATAATGGATTTGATTCTTAATTATGTTATTTGTGGAAAGGTCAAGAATTTACTAAATAGGGAAAGTTTCTCATCGCCCAAGTTTCAATTGGATAGAAACTTGGAATCATACAACAAGTATTGCATGATGAATGAGAATTTTCATATTTGGAAATTAGACTAATTCGTTGACAAAGTGTCAATTGAAGGACTAGGAGATCGAGTACACAAGGTTGTATGTTGATCAAGTCCACCACAAGAGTGACAAAGATATTCATCATGATTTACTAAAGGTTTAGTAAATATGATTATACTTATGAGATTAAGTGTAATTCCGAGTTGATTGAAAGAGTTTCAATCAATAGCAGAATGAATAAGAAGAATCAAATAGGCAGAAAGATAAAAGTTTCTCTATTCTAAGAAGGGAGAGTACCTTTTATTATGTTTTATGATACGTCTTAATGATTAAGAACCATATCTCAATTGATCCTCTAAGTGAGTCTTAGTGCAATTGTATGTATGAGAAAAGGAATCAAGAATTGAAGAAATGGTTAAATCAAGAAGTCAATCATACTTCGTTCCAAAACAAGTCTTAGAGTGAAGATTGTGACATTGAGTGACAAGTCTTAAGAAGGTTTATAACATTCATCAAATGTGGAATTTGAAAAAGTTTTCTTATTTTTGGAAAGTTGTGATGTCTTGGATAAGACAAAGACCAACTAGAACCAATTTTGTGAAGCGTTTTGTCTTGATAAAAGCTACACTAACTCTTGAATTTTTGTTTGTCAAGAAATGTTTGTTGACAAGAGAATCTTATATGTCGAAGAGTCAGTGGGAGTCTTAATGGTCTTGAAAAGTTTCATAGAACTAATCAAGAATAAACCTTATCGATCATCACTAGCACACGACTTGAGGTTTACAACCTATCGTGTTGACACTATCTTGTTTATGTGCCGTTCCAATTGAGTTAATTATGCATGTAAGTTCTATGAGTTCTCATTTGAACGCATAAAAGGCAAGCACCTTGATCAATGAAAAGGACATTGATAAGAAAGGGTGAACTGCTTAACTACTTGGAAGAGATGGTGGGCAGCCGTGGTACCATAAGGCAAGAGATCAAGATCGAGAAGGTTCGGTCCATATGAATTTGGATTTGTCGCAACTTTGGTTTTGACAATTCGCATGGATAGGAATACATACACCATTAAAATCTAAGTGTGATAAGATTTCCTCCTTCATGAAGATGACTGTGAGGAAATGCTTTCACTAAGAGAGATTTTAAGAAGATAGTGATTGTGAAATTGTATTCTCGAATTCGATTATGGTTACAGTATCCCTTTCCATAATTCGAATTGTGAGATTTGGCAATTAGTCTGAATTGTTTAGACACACATATGAGCTATCTAAGGCAAATGTGTATAAGTTTAAGAAGCTTAGATAAAGGATTATCATGTCAAAGCTAGTGGGAGCATAAGTGTTATGCTTATTTGATAATAATCATCATGATAGTGGGAACATAAATGTTGTGCTTGCATGATTATTAAGGCAAGTATTGCAAGTTAGCCATATTAATTATAGAAAACAAGAGTTATACTTTGCAAAGTCGTAAGGATTGAATAGTTGTTTTGCTATAATTAAGGGGGAGAATATTATGCTTCATTTCAAATCTAAAGGCTTAGGTTGTGGAATGTTAATAAATTTAGTCAAGGATACATAGTGTGTTCTCAAATTTCGATTATGATTATGGCATAGTTCGAATTGTGAGAACGTGACAGATAAAATATTATGGCAAAAGATTGACAAAGTATCAAATCTTTATGTAAGACATTATGCATCGTGTCCCATACGCTTCAGGTATAGGATCGGTTGCAAATGCTATAATATTTGAACATTCTAAAATTTTCCAAATGTCTTGCGCATTTAGAGGGAAAAAGGACAAGAATCGGTTTTGACTAAGATAATTAAACAACTATCAAAGGACGATCCAAAGTTCGTTGAGGATTGGTCGCTTATGAGTAGTTGGAAGTATGGTATTGGATGGACCATATCGACATTATTATGAATAGATAAGATTCTATTAAGAATGATTTGTCATATGGAAAATATGGAAATGTTTCCATATTGGGAGTTGGATATTGAGAATCTATATTAGAAACTTTTATGCAAGAAGGATGTTCAAAGGAATGTACTTTGAGTGAGAGACATCATATCTATAGAATTGTTTCTGATAGAGATTAGCCAAGTCTTGATGATTTTGAGCTATGACTTTACGAAAGACTCATTGCATAAAATGTTAGAATCTAGCATAAGTAATAAGAATTTGATATTCTTATACTTATGATAAGGATTGGGAATTGTGAAATGAGTATGATTGGAAATGTGTTCATTTTATCTATTTCACAAAGTAAGGACCATAGGTTAACATTGTGTGCATGCTGAGAGCATGGGACAAGTGTAGTAATAATTCAAGTAAGAAGTTGATTACCCGAAACAACAAATAATGAGTAATCAATATGGTGATTAAATAAAATGTTTTATTTATACCCAGAGTTTGGGGCCATATGGGATTAGTATTATTCTTGTGTTTCACTTTGCATGTTTTGACTTCCTGAATAATTAAATTGGTTCAGAACAATCAAATTATTCGAACGAACCACAGTCGTTCATATGTCGGAAGTAGGTATGAATGAAGACTGTCATGAATTGGTGTGTGGATTTTCTAAAGTGTATTAGACATAAGCAAATGTTTGTTGCGACGCTCATGAGTGCTTATGAATATGATTTGAGCATTGGATTAAACCCACGCTCACTTGGATCACTTCATGGATTTTATCACGAGTGATTGGGGAGACGATAACATCTTATATTCTTGAAACCGAGATGTGTGAGTTGTATCTTGCGAGTCGGTTACACATTGATAATATGTAAACGCACCAGTAACTTGGTGTCATAAAACATATTGTTGTGTGTGATTCGGTGAGTGAGTACAAGCAAGCATTGAATCAAAGTTTATCCGTTCCTTTTATCCAAAGTAGGATGAAAGCGATATCTTTGGGCCCCTCGATGATTTAGTTATGACACTAAGTGCTTGGCCAAGCCGAGACTAATTTGATGTGTTCAATTGTAGTCTGTTGTCAGTCGTCATAAATCGGAAATTGAGAAACAACATATAGACCGAGAGAATGATTTCAATCCATGTCTCACGTCTATATGATATCAAGAATGGAGGAATATATGATCCCTTATCTAAAGGACGCGTATCTGATAAGATCAGAGTTGACAACGGCTTTTGAAGGCTACGATTGCAGATTAGGATATGAAGTCATACGCAGAATAGTTACTAGACTTATCCAAGTGAGAGACTGTTGGATTAGTGTCTAACTCCATAACTATTTTGGTATGTACTTGACCCGATGGTGCATGGTCCTTTTGGGTTGCCTTCACCAAAGCAACTTGATAGGATGAATTATGGAGAAAGAAGATTAATTATGATTTATTAATATATTATGAGAATAATATATTAAAGAAGAAATCACATTGTTTATTTAATATTAGTCAAGAATTAATTGATAATTAATTTTGTGGCTAAAAGAGATTAATTAAACTTAAGGGACTGGAACTGTAATTATAAGATAATTGCATTTGGGCTATGGATTACCTTGGAATAATAGGTTGGACGAATTCTATGGGGAAACCCGTTAGAAATCGTCCAAGGTTTATTCTAAAAGGGTCCATGGGCTGCTTAGGGCTTAAGCAGTCAAATTAGGGTTTCCTAGTTGAAAATCCTAATAGCCTACATGTATATATAGTACCCTTAAACCTCAAAAACGTGGCTAAGAGTTCCTCTAGGGTTTTGGAAGTTCTTGGGCAGCCTCCTCTCTCCTAATTCTTCATCCTCTTGCTCTTGGTGTTTGTGAAGCATTAGAGGAGTGACACTTGTGACTCTAAGCTTTCTAAAGTCATTACAAGGAGGATTTGAGATTGTTATTACTACATAACAATCAAGGTAAGATCTAAAAACCCTTTCACATGTTAATATGATTAATTGTATGCTAGAACTAGGGTTTAAAGTCTTGGATGAATTGCATGTACAATAGAGAAACCTAGATCCAATCATTAGGACGTTACGTGAGAGCTGACGACAATAGTTACATATTTAAAGGATGAAGCAATAACTTTCTGAAATTAGTCGAGCGATGGTTTCGCGAATCGGTGATTGTATCGACAAATGTAAGAAATTAGAGACCTTGTTGCATCATCCAATGTAATTAGAAGATAAATTGAATTTAAGGGTTGTTATTAAGTTCATTAGTTCGTTCACATAATTTAAGTTCGATGTTGAACTTGATTTTATATATATATATATATATATATATATATATATATATATATATATATATATATATATATAGATTCGGTAAAAAAAATTTTGATAGGAAGGTAAAAAGTTTTTTTTGGCATATTTATTTTTGGCGAAAAATATAAATGAATCACTAGATGAATAAAAATTAACATGATTCAACAAAAAAAATTCCCGAAAAACATCTCGATGATTCATTTTGATGGTAATTTTGTTGATATTGAATAAAATTGTCATAAAAGTGCTTATTTTCTTAATTTACTTAAAAATGAATCATGAATGTGTTTTTTTTTTTTCAGAACTTTTTCTTATAAATCATGTTACTTTTGAATCATCTAATGATTTATTTTGTTTTTTGCTAAAAAAATATGTATATATAAAATAGTTCTTACCTTCCTATCAAAAAATTTCCTTCTTATTTGATCTTGGTTATATATATATATATATATATATATATATATATATATATATATATATATATATATATATATATATATATATATATATATTGAATGATGTTCAACAGAGAACTATTATTAACCATAGAACAAAGGAAACAATCAACTTATAGAGCTTATTGTTTATTGAAAAAAAAAACTAAAAATACAGAAATTCATAATTTTTTTATTGTTTTTCCAATTATATCAAATTCGATAAAAATATTACCTTTTTTTTCTTCAAATTCACACTCTGAGGGGGTGTTTGGCTTAGCTTTTAAAAGCTCAAAAGAACTTTTCCAAAAAGTTACAAAAAGTCAGAATTTCCCGACTTTTCCAAAAAGTTGTTTTTTCTTGTATTAAAACTCCAAAAGTTATTAGTTTGCCAAACATCTTTTTGTTTTTTTTTCTTTTACAAAAAGGACTTTTGGCTGTGAAAAGCTAAGCCAAACACCCCCTGAATATTCACAATGTGAACCTGAATTCAGACGGTGAATCATAAAGCTATTTAATCTTTGTTTTAGCATTCACAATGTGAAGTTACGAATTCACATATATTTTTTTTTCGATAAAAAAGCTCTAAAACTTGAAAAATATTTTGGTTCTTTGGAGAGCCATTAATAATAGTTATCTATTGAACTTATATATATATATATATATATATATATATATATATATATATATATATATATATAGGGTTATGATTAAATATGAATCACAGATATTGTGTGAATTTGTGACTAAGTTCTAACCATTATATTGAAAAAAAGTGAAAGGATGTGATCATAGGGTACAAGTTATTAAGAGCCTAAGGGCAAAGGCAAGGCGTGATGACGTGGCGTCTATCTCTCTTTTTGTGTGTTGGGACTCTATGATGTTTCCAAAAATACAATGAAATTGTAATAATTGTGAATTGGAAAACAAATGGTTTGGAAATCTATGGATTATGGGAATTGTTTGATTAATTAAAAATGAAAAATTTCTTGGTAAAAATTGGGTCGTTACATATTGAAATATATCCTCATACACATATGAAAATACATATACATATGTATGTATGCACATATTGAAATGCATATTCACATGTAAGTATAAAATTCATATGCATTTGCACATTTTGAAATAAACTACATACATATATGTACATACACTCATATGCATATACATATGCATATATGTACATATTGAAATTAATATGCGTACCAATATATATGAAATAAATATTGATGTTTAAATATTCAAATGCATATGCCTACACACGTTTTAAACATGATTATTACAATTACCTTATTTTTAATTAATTGGGTGAATGTTCAATGTACAATTAATATGGGAAATAAACTTAAGAAAAAAATATACAAATATAATAATATACTTCACCAACAACTTAGAAATGTAATTTATGAAATGAAAACTGAATCTAAAATGCCATATGATGTTTCAAATTGTTCGGCCCAAACTTTGATCATAAAAGAAACATAATTATGTATCTATTCAAATTGTTCAGCTCAAACTTTAATTATAGAAAAAACATGAGATTTGTGCATATGTTTTAAATAAGCAATAAGTGTGAACTTCCTGACAATTTTTGTATTTCATACTAAAGGATATATAGACTTTGCACACAGTTACTTCTTTTCAGGTAACTGTACAAGTGTTCATTGCACAACTAATATGGGCTATAAATTTAAGAAAAATATAGAAAAATAATAATATACTTCACAGAGAATATAGAAATGCATTTTTTGAAATGCAAATTGAATCTAAAGTTTTTTTTGGTGTTTTAAGTTGTTCAGCTGAAATTTTGAATATAGAAGAAACAACACTATGCATTTGTTTAATGCATAGAAACTGGGTTTGTACTGTAAAAGTTTTTTTTAATAAATTTTTTATACATAAAAATCGTATGTTTATTAAAATACATGGAATGATTCTCATAAACACCTAATCCAATCTTTGTATTTGAATATTATTCTAGTTGTGAAATGCAAATTGAATCTAAAAATTTCATTGGTGTTTCAAATTGTTCAGCTCAAAATTTGAATATGTAAGAAACAAAACTATGCTTCTGTTCGATTCACATAAATTATCTTTGTACTATAAAAGTATTTTTACATTGATATCGAGCTTAGCGTCTAGATTGAACCATGATTCTTTATTAATCTTGTAGTATAAGTACAATTACATATAAAAATTATGATTAAGAATCCATCCTAACTACAATTACATATAACAAACTATGTTTTTTGTTTTTTTTTGTCAAGTAAACTTTAAAAGAATCTTATGAATTTGTTTGATGCATTGATTTTCTTTTCCTATTTGTTTCACAGAAACATAATTGAACTTTTGAAGTTCTGTTTTTCATTAATTGATATTGAGTAAATAGATTATTTATCAATTGACTGAGAGAGGTGATCTATAGAGAATGTGAGAGGAGACAGACGAAAGAAGGAGGTGTTGATCGGAGCAACAACGTGAGAGATGACGTTGACACCTACATATTAAGAGGATGGAGATACACATTTCTGAATCAATTGAGTGGTGGTTGTCGGATTGTCGATTGTGTCGACTGATGTAAGAACCCGGTGACCGTTTTGCATCAGTTTCATATGGGACCAATAGAAAACTCCATTGAATGAGTGAACCAACGAATTGACCAAGTCAATGATTGTTCTAATCGTAACTAAGCTTAGATTAGAAAATCGTTTCCGCTTCTGATTACTCACAATTAAAGGAAATAACGAACAAAATAATTACTAAATCATTGTTTGCAATGCCCACGAGATAGGCGTAGATGATTAAAAAAAATAGGATAATTGTTTGTCACAGTGATAAATAGATATTATCAATGGAAGGTTATTTAGGGAAAATATTATAAACGAAAGTCATAGTAGTTGTTAAACCGAGAGCGTTCATATAGAGAACGTCCAAATTTGACTTCATATGAGAAAGTTATGATTTTTTTTCGAAGTTTCAACGCAATAGTGCGCAACACAGAAACCAAAATTTTGTGGTTGATTGTTAGCCAAATGTAAGTCCCTAATTTGTTTGTGTATCAATCAGATCCGTTTGATGGTGCGGAATCCCAATCAAACGGATGATGTCACATCAAATAGAAGAGAAGAAGAAGAAGAATAATATGAATCTTCAATGTATTAAATAGATTGGAATGATGCTCCTTTACATGAGATTCACACACACACACACACATAAGCTCCTCTATTCTCTTATATTCATCAATCTACTCCTCAACCCTAACACCTATATATATATATATATATATATATATATATATATATATACACGGGAATATGGGCTTGGTGAACATGGGTCGTAAATGGGTTTACGGCCGTAAACACAATCGTAAACACGTATACGACCGTAAACACCAACCTGTTTACGGTCCAAGACACAAAAATATATTTTCCTAGAAAAGCAAAGTATAAACCACATTTTTGACCCAAAAACAAAACAATCTAAACGAGAGTTGAAGATTTCATCAATATCTATTCGTCGATATAAAGATAGTTGAGAACAGATATCATAAGAGAGACTTATGATTTTTATATGGACTTTAACACTCTAAGACTGTTAAAAATAAAGTGAGGATTAGCTGAGTTTAAATGATAGTTGTAGGTCTCTTCAATAGTTGCACATGGATATAAAGAACGCCAAAAATGAAGCTTATATGAAGAAGATACAATTTTCAAAGTTTATTCGAGTGAGCCTGAGCATGCGCGGTGCATGGCGCACACTGAAAAGTGGGCATGAACCAACAGAAAGATGACACGTGTCGCAAATCATGAGGATCGACGTGGATGGAGTGTGTAATGCGCACCTCTACAGGCGCGATGTGCAAGGTCGAGATGCATCCTTTAAATATACCCACCTCGGCCCTCATTCCTCCTCACATCACTTCATAACCTTTCCTTAGATGTATTCAACCTTAGGTCCGATTTATCTTTAGATTCCAGGGTATTTTAACTATCGAGAGTCTCTGAGAGCCCGACGAATAGAAGCTCTCGAGTCGGAGTTTTGCCACTGTAGTTTCTAGACTTTTGTCAGGAAAATCTCTGTAAGTTAAGCTACACTTGTATCACTTTCAGTGTAACATATCTTTATAATCATAATCGTTATTATGAACATATAAATAAGAGTTATTAGTGATTCCAAGTTATTATACTGATTGATCTACTTACGAGAAGATGTCTAGGCTGGATTTAATGAGGTGTTTAAAGTGGGATTTCCAAACAGTATACTCTATATACCAAACGGACCCGACCTCTAATATGATCCTACTTAGTTGTTCCTTACTTGATAGATCTTGATGCAAACATTTGGATTAGTAAGCAATCTAGACTACCATTAGTCAATAGAAATATTAGACTAAGACCCAGTATAAATCATACTTAGGTCACGTCAAAGTAAAAGTCAAGGTATTAGGCAAAGCTTTGCCAAATTCACCAGTCATCCACTTTTTAACAAGTGAATGCATAATTATTTTCATATTACACATAGATATGAAGTGTTTAGATAATTGAATGAAATATGCGCTTATATGCAAAAATGTTCTATGTTAGATGAAATATTATAAAGATAAATTTATACGATTTATACCATATATGTATTTTCATATATATAATATATTGGATAGTGATGGGTAACGAAGAATGAATAACAAAATGAGGGAGATGGATGATGAGAGATGAAAACAATAATAATAATCCTTAACTTACTAGTACTGCTTTACTAAGCGATGTAGTCATCTAACAAAATATAGATGACGACCACCAGACAATTGATGAGATTCTCGTGGAACGCAGGCATGTTTATAACCTATAAACAATAGACTATGTGTCCATTTGATGTACTCTACTTCCTGCTGACTTGTATTGCTGAGAAATCCCTGAAACAATATTGTTAGCAACAATGATTTTGATGATCCTTAGGATAGATCCTTAAGAATGAATATAAAAAAAAAAACTTACTGATATGTATTGTGGAGAAATCCCTGAAACATTATTGTCAGCAACAATGATTATGCTAATCCTTAGGGTAGATCCTTAAAAATAAAAGTAGAAGAAAATGGGGATGGTTAATCCGGTTAACTGTTTGATAACTAAGCATATTAATTATATTATTGTAGGTTGAAAATCGTATGTACTCACCAGGTTTTCCAATCTGACCCACTCAGTTTCTTTGTATCATAAGAAGCCGTACAAAGATAATGATGTTTCGATTCACCTTAATTGATAATTAGGATTGTGTTATATATGTTAAGTGTGAGGAGCTTTCGTAGCAGCAACTGTTATCTAACTACCGATCAATATGAGTCTCTTCACTGTACTCGTGGGTCGAAAACACTAGTGCCGACCCGTTGGATTGTGTTAGGTTTGATGCTAGCTGTCTTTGTGAATTTGCATACGTATGATAGGTTGGTCCCTGGATTTGTATGATGGGATAGGCCCTTCATCTATATGTAGGGTTGGGCTCGTTTTACAGGCTGAGCGGGGCCTGTTACGTATGCTTGGCGGGCCCTTTATGTATATTGGGAGTGGCCCAAATTATGTTGGGTGGGGTCTGGTGGGTGGGCGGGGCCC
This sequence comes from Lactuca serriola, assembly GCF_051521515.1. Taxonomy (NCBI): domain Eukaryota; kingdom Viridiplantae; phylum Streptophyta; class Magnoliopsida; order Asterales; family Asteraceae; genus Lactuca; species Lactuca serriola. The sequence goes on from NC_136412.1 coordinate 297,392,965, forward strand.
AAGATCATGTATGGTATGGGGTATTTTAGGGAACTCACTAAGCTTTACGCTTACTGTTTTATGCTTATGGTTTCAAGTACTTCCGGTTCCAAAGGGATGAACTCGACGTGATTTGTGACATCCCCAAAATCACGGCCAGAAAAGACCGTTTTGTTTATGCTTTGTTTAAAAATCAGAGTAACATTTTAAATAAAAGTGTTGCGGAATTTGTCCCAAAACAAACTATGATAAAGATTTATCAAAAGCATTTCCATAGAAATGTATTTCATTAAAAGACTTGGGATGTCATGTTCATACAGATCAAAAGCATAAACAGTACAATATAAGCCTTACTACATTATTTCATATCTACAGGCCTATATCTGTAATCCCTCGTCCAAACATCATAACTATGCTCAAGCGCCACTACCTGTAATACATAAAACTGAGTGGGTCAGGCTTGGGAGCCTGGTGAGCACATAGGGTTTTCAACCCACAATAAATAAGTTTATTAACTTCATTAAATTAAACAAACCCGATTACCCGTTCCCGTTATCCTCACATTACGTCCCTAAGCATCTATCATAAGGGACCTATCCTAAGGATTATCATCGGGACGGACACTAATGCTAAGGGGATTCCTCAGCAATAAATGTCCTTAAGGCAACAATGTGGGGGATGGAGTACATCTGGTGAGCACATAGTTCAAATAAACACACAGTTCGAATAAACACCTACAGGTTGCGAGCCTGCTAGTGTTCCACTGGACTGTCTAGAATAGTCCATGGTCGTCATCTATACTCTGCTAGATGACTGGATCATCAATAACATCTATAACAAGGTCTCTCATTGTTTTATCTTGTCACACAACAATTATTACATCTACCCATGTTTTACCCAACACATTTTGTAGATATAAAATACATATACAGTTTAAATCATTGAAAACATGTATAAAACGTTCATCCATCATAGATAGCAAGTATTCAGATAATATGCACACATAACACGTAATTTATATAAAATACTTCATATCTATGTGTAAGCTGAAAGTAACTATGCACTCACTTGTTAAAGTGATGATTCCAAAATCGGGCAGCGCTTGCTTCTAACGATTCTATTTTCCTTCGACGAAACCTAGCATTATTATCGCTAAATTTTAGTCTAATATTTACCGTGACCAACTATTAGTCTTAGTATTATTATTATTATTATTATTATTATTATTATTATTATTATTATTATTATTATTATTATTATTATTATTATTATATAAGCGTTAAACAATATTTTCCAACCACTATGTACAGACAGGGGCCAGACATAAAACACCGGAGGGCAGGACCATTTTGGCATATAGCACTTCTGAAATCCAACAACCCTATGCGACCCTTTAAACCAGATTCCCCGTACCACGAGTAGTTAAAAAAATATTATAATGAAACTTATATAAGTTATAATAATAGCTCAAATATTTATTATAAGTTCATAATAACAATACTAATTTTAAATATAAGCTATATTAAAATAAGGTAAGCATAACTTACTTACAAGGGGGTTTTAGCTAGGAGCCGGGCTCTGCAGGGGCAGAACTTCGTCGCTGAATCTTTCTAAGAAAGATTCGTGCAACGCTTCAGCGCTCACCTTACTATACTAAACTACAGAAAGAGAAGTCGAATCACAAGGGACCGAAATGCTCGGGGGATAAGGAGAGAAAGACTCTTGAATCAAGAGAATGGTGCAAGAAATATGAGAGCCCAATCCTCTTATTTATAGTAATTGAATTTACAAAAACTACCCTCCATAGTTACTTAATGACCTTATAGTTATATAAACAACTAAACACCCCTTTATAATACTATTTTAAATAAATTTAATGATATTTGCACTAAACTAATGTCGAAAGAACTCAACATTAGTCTTATAATGACCGCATCGTCGATACCTTTCTAATGATATATACATATGTATATATATGTGTACGTATACATGATTTATACTTTATTTTAATACGTAAATATGCTATTATAATTTGTAACTCGTTCATACGAACTCCGTTTTTGACGTTCTTTATATCCACGCGTAGGCGGGAACGTACCCTACAACTTTCGTTTAGACTCCGTCGGCTAATTTTGAATTTATTTTTAAAGTTATATTTTTAACAGGCCGGGACAGGATTGGTCCGTTAAAATCTCATAACTTCTTCATCCGATGTCCATTTTTGTCTGTCTTTTTATCGTTACGCTACTAATAACGAGATCTTCGATTCTCTTTTAGGTTGTGTCGGCTAAAAATCAATCGATCTAAAATTCGAATTTCGGGTTGTACACCGCTAATCTGAAACTTCGAAAAATCATAACTTCTTCATACGAAGTCAGATTTGGGCGTTCTTTTTATCGATGTTCTTAGTTTAACATATTCTACGACTTTCGTTTAGAGCGCTAAGGCTAAATCTCGTTCTAACATAAATTTACTATTTACGCTTCCCGGTGCCGTGCCGGTTCCGACGCGAAACTTCGACGGGTCATAACTTCTTCGTTATAACTCGGATTTCGGCGTTCTTTATATGTACGGAAACCTTGTGACATATTCTACAACTTGGTTAAGATTATTTACTCTAAATAATCTTTTTGTCGAAAAGTCGTTTTCGACCCCTATTGCCTCTAAATTGACTAGCCCAGATCTGCGGGCGTTACATGATTGTACCACATCCAACAGTGTTACGCATGATTTGACTTGTTTTCTACTCGGATGATTATATTGTTGGATTAGTGTTTAAGTCCATAACTATTTTGGTATGTACTTGACCCGATGGTGCATGGTCCTTTTGGGTTGCCTTCACCAAAGCAACTTTATAGGATGAATTATGGAGAAAGAAGATTAATTATGATTTATTAATATATTATGAGAATAATATATATTATGAGAATAATATATTAAAGGAGAAATCATATTGTATAATTAATATTAGTCAAGAATTAATTGATAATTAATTTTGTGGCTAAAAGAGATTAATTAAACTTAAGGGACTGGAACTGTAATTATAAGATAATTGCATTTAGGCTATGGATTACCTTGGAATAATAGGTTGGACGAATTCTATGGGGAAACCCATTAGAAATCGTCCAAGGGTTATTCTAAAAGGGTCCATGGGCTGCTTAGGGCTTAAACAGTCAAATTAGGGTTTCCTAGTTGAAAACCCTAATAGCCTACATGTATATATAGTACCCTTAAGCCTCAAAAACGTGGCTAAGAGTTCCTCTAGGGTTTTGGACGTTCTCGGGCAGCCTCCTCTCTCCTCATTCTTCATCCTCTTGCTCTTGGTGTTTGTGAACCATTAGAGGAGTGACACTTGTGACTCTAAGCTTTCTAAAGTCATTACAAGGAGGATTTGAGATTGTTATTACTACATAACAATCAAGGTAAGATCTAAAAACCCTTTCACATGTTAATATGATTAGTTGTATGCTAGAAGTAGAGTTTAAAGTCGTGGATGAATTACATGTACAATAGAGAAACCTAGATCCAAGCATTAGGGTTGCATGAGCACATAGGATGTTCTTATGGCTAAAACCCATTAGTGGTATCAGAGCCTTGATTGGTTTCTATTGTATTGATGCCTAGTACATTCATTCATGTTGCAAGATCGAGTTTTTGGCCATTTGCCTGACAAACTCGTCGAGTTCCAATGTGGACTCGTCGAGTTGGGTGAACTCGGCGAGTCCATAAGGGGACTCGGCGAGTTTAGCTGTCAGACAGGCGGATTTTTGGGATTTTTACCTATTTTGACTTAGGATAATTGCCATAATTGTTTAAAATTAATAAAATTCAAATTTTATTGATTCCTTATGATTATCTTTGCCAAAATAAAAGATTTTGGTCATCTAATTAGATAATTGTTACCTTATTTGATAAATGTTAAATTATATGAATTATTTGATCATTATCTTGCAAGAACTTAAACTAGATCTAATTAGATAACCACCAATTAATCAGAGACCTTGTTGCATCATCCAATGTAATTAGAAGATAAATTGAATTTAAGGGTTGTCATAAAAGTGCTTTTTTTTGGCGAAAAATATAAATGAATCACTAGATGAATAAAAATTAACATGAATCAACAAAAAAAATTTCCGAAAAACATCTCGATGATTCATTTTTATGGTAATTTTGTTGATATTGAATATAATTGTCATAAAAGTGCTTATTTTCTTAATTTACTTAAAAATGAATCATTAATGTGTTTTTTTTTTCAGAACTTTTTCTTATAAATCATGTTACTTTTGAATCATCTAATGATTCATTTTGTTTTTTGCTAAAAAAATATGTATATATAAAAAAGTTCTTACCTTCCTATCAAAAATTTTCCTTCTTATTTGAACATCATTCTATATATATATATATATATATATATATATATATATATATATATATATATATATATATATATATATATATATATATAGAATGATGTTCAACAGAGAACTATTATTAACCATAGAACAAAGGAAACAATCAACTTATAGAGTTTATTGTTTATTGAAAAAAAAACTAAAAATACAGAAATTCATAATTTTTTTATTGTTTTTCCAATTATATCAAATTCGATAAAAAAAAATTACCTTTTTTTTCTTCAAATTCACACTCTGAATATTCACAATGTGAATCTGAATTCAGACGGTGAATCATAAAGCTATTTAATCTTTGTTTTAGCATTCACAATGTGAAGTTACGAATTCACATATATTTTTTTTCGATAAAGAAGCTCTAAAACTTGAAAAATATTTGGTTCTTTAGAGAGTCATTATTAATAATAGTTATCTATTGAGCATATATATATATATATATATATATATATATATATATATATATATATATATATATATATATAGGGTTAGGATTAAATGTGAATCACAAATATTGTGTGAATGTGTGACTAAGTTCTAAGCATTAGATTGAAAAAAAGTGAAAGGATGTGATTATAGAGTACATGTTATTAAGAAAGACTATCATTTACTATATAACAACACTTAATTACTTATAAATGCATTTTATTAAGAGAGAGAAATGAGAAATACATGTATTGGGAAAAAAACCAAATTAATTATTAATAATCAAATCTTAAATATACAAATTAATTTTTTATACGTTTCAATTTCCATTTTAATCATAATAATTCTTAGAGAATTTTTTTTATTGGAGATTGCTTTGAACATTACCAAGAATATAAATCAATTTCCATTCTTAGCATTTTAATTCTTGAAGAATAAGTTTTTGTTGGATATTGTTTTGAACGTTTCAAGAATATAATTCTATTTCAATTGTTATCATCCTCCTTCTTGAAGAATCTTCCAAAAATTACAAGTTCATATATAATATTCTTAAAGAATAAGAAATTATATACACTTAGCTAACTAATGTTCTGGAAACATAATATAATATAACAATTTTCTTAGTAATCAAGAAGACCATCAACGAGAATTACAAATGATAGGTCGGCGATTAAGTTCGAGGCTTCAATTTATCAATTTGTAAGAATAACATGTTAAAATCATTTAGAAAAACTTGCCCTAACTGATACCATAAAATGTTTGTTCTACAAGAATTTGAGTATATTGGAAAAATATGATTTATAAGATATCAATTCTTTAAGAATGAAAGTTATGAAGCTCACTTGTGAACAGAGTACGTTTTCATCTTTGTTAACAATACTTGGTCGTATGGTTGGGTTTATCTGTGGAACTCAAATTAGGTGGATGATAATGGTATACACATGCCTAATATATTGGAATTCAAATTTAATGATAATTATTAAGTTTTCAAAATTATAGGATTTAATAGTTGTCATATTATTAAGTTTCCAAAATTAAATGATTGGTCTAGAATTGACCATACATTCACACAATATTTAGATTTTGTATATGAACCTAACTCTCTCTTTCTCTCTCTCTCTCTCTCTCTCTCTCTCTTTCTATATATATATATATATATGTGTGTGTGTGTGTATATATATATATATATATATATATATATATATATATATATATATATATATATATATATATATTGGGGACGGTTCACTTGAGATTAAAAAAAATTAGAGATCTTGATATTCAACCTCAGCCACATATTTTTTATTTGCCGTTTTAACGCTCAAACGCACCGACAACAACAAGGTCCACCTAATCATAAATGATTCTATAGCAGAGAAGCATAATAAAATATGATTATACATATTTATATGTATATGCCTAATCATAAATGATTATACATATATGTATGTTAACAGATTGAGTAATCATATATGAATATAATAGTTGGTGGTAGAAGAGGTGGTGACGGTGGTATAAATGACGGATGTGACAGTGGTTGAGTCGGCTAGTGGTAGAGGCAGTGATAGTGTTGGTGTGGAAGGTGCCAGAGGTGAAAGGAACAGCCAGTGCTACATAATCATTTTTTATTATAAATGAGTTGTTGCGCCGGTAAGCCGAAGGGTTAGAGTGGCATATGTGAATTAGGTGGCTGGGATTGAGTCTTAAGATCTATTTTATTTTTAACTCATATATATATATATATATATATATATATATATATATATATATATATATATATATATATATATATATATATATATATATATATATATATATATATATATATATATATATATAGGGAGTGGTTCAAATGAAAACCATAAAAGATTAAGAACCCTAAGAACCCGAATTAATTAGTTAATATTTACATTATATTCTTTTTAAACATGTTAAAATCCTTTTTTTTTTTTTTTTTTTGGTGTTTTTGGTACAAAAATAGCAAACTTATAATTTGTACAGTTTAATATTTTCATTCGTATATGCTCTCATATTTTAACACAAAACTTATATAAAATAAAGATTTACACAGTCAATTTACAGTTTAATGCAAAAAATTCACTGCTTAATACAAACTGTTGATAACAATTCACTAATTCAAAGAAGTCAAAAAACTCAAACTCTACCACCACATACCGTCACCAACCACTTGTATCAACATAGTAGCCGTTATTTCTTCCAAATCAGATCTGTAAATAAAGTCATGCATTAACAACTTATATACTACATTCACAGTCTAAGAAAGCATATTAATTCACTTATTTTGAATTTAATGCAAAACAATTATAAAAACTAGTGGATTCTTACAAATTCATACAACAAAAAAATAAATATGTTCATAAGAAAATTAACACAAAAATTTATACATAAATCATTCATATTTTAACACAAATTATAAAAAACTCACAACAAAATGCAGTCAATTCACAGTTTAAACAGAAAATCCGTAGTTTAATGCAATTAATTCACATTTTTTAAAACAAAAATCACAGTTTAATATAAAAAATTCACAGTTTAATATAGTAAATTTCACAATTTAAATAAATATTCACAGGTTAATGCAGTTAACTCAAAGTTTAAAATACAAAAATCATAGCTTAATACGTAAAATTCATAGTTTATTACAATAAATTTACAGTTTAATACAAAAAATATAAATTCACAGCAATAATATCAATTTGAAACTCTTAATATATACAATTCACAGTTTAATATAAAAAAAAATTCACAGCTTAATATAATAAATTCACAATTTAAGAAAAAAAATTATATTCGCAGTTATATTTTCAAATTAAAACTTATATTTATACATTAATATATGAAGACATTTATATGTATTAAATTGTGAATTTAATATATTAAGTCGTGAATAAAATTCACAACGTAATAAACAATTCACAGTCTAATATACAAAATCCACAGATTAATATAACAAATTCAAAATTTAAGACAAATTTTTTTATATTTACAACCATATTTTCAAATTAACACTTATATTTATACGTTAATACAATAAATACACAATTCAGAGTTAGTATATAAAATTCATCAGATACATTATGTGCACCACACAAATTTACAGTTTAATAGAGTTTTTCAGAACTCTCATTCACAGTTTAATCATCAGTTTAGGATTTTCATTCTTAGTATTTATAACAAAAAAACATATTCATTCACGCATTCACAGTAACTAACTTAAATAGAAGTAAAAAATAGTTGAAACATTAAAACATCACGATTCAAAGCTTAAAAAAATCAAAATTCATATTATTTAAGAAAACACTAACATAATAACACACATTTTAAATTCAATTCACAGCTTAACAACAATAAAACATAAAGTGTGAATAAAAACTTGATGCAAACATTATAAAAAAACATAATAAACATGGATTAACAGCTTAATAGTAGAAAAAACTATGTTTAACAAATGAGAGATTAGAACATTAAATTCACAACTTAACAGAAAGAAAAAAAAGTAAACAAATATCAACATACCTGATGTGTTTCACTAGAGATCAGAGATAAATAGATGGAGGATATTTGACAGTGTTTAATACAGCATCGAAGTAACATAAGTGGTGGCGGTTGACGGTGGTCTTAGATCCGGTCTCAATCTTACCGGAGCTCTTTTAGATTTCTTCAGATCTTGTGGCAGCTAGAGTTTCAGTTGCGAGCATGCTTCTATACGGAGAACAAAATCCAAATGAACAAAAAAGATTTAGAGGTTTAGACATGGAGAACATGAAGGAAATCAGATCTGAAGGTTTTAAACTAGATCTGAAGGAAATCAGATCTGGAATCACGAGCATGAACAACGAAATGACACGAAATTATAGAGGCGAAACAGATCTGAAGGTGTAGTGAAGATATGATGGTGATGACGCATTTGGAGGTGGTACATGTCGGAGGTTCGACGATGATGTCAGAATCTCGAATAGAAGTCTATATAGTCAGGTATGGATGTTTCATTGGAGATCTGATGTAGATCTGATCTGATGTAGATCTAGTCAAATCTGATGTAGATCTGGTGATTTCTGATGTGGATCTAGTAAGATCTGATGTAGATATGGATATTCATCGAGGATCTGAGAAGGAGGTGGTGATTTATGGTGGTAGCAGACGTCGGCGAAGGAGACGGTGGTGGCGATGATGTTGTCGACATCGGAGACGACGGTGGTAAGTCGTCGGAGCAAAGTCGTCGGTAGTAAGGACGACGGAAATGGTGGATGCTATCTGATGAAGAAAGAAGCAAAGATGAAGATATGTTTGAAGTCAGGTGAAAGAATGAACTAATGATGTTTAAGTTAGAAAGATGAAGTGATGTTTTTTACAGGTTCTTAGGGTTCTTAACTTTTGACGGTTCTCATATATATATATATATATATATATATATATATATATATATATATATATATATATATATATATATATATATATATATATATATATATATGAGGGATCATATCAAAATGTAAATAAATTTAATTTCTAAAATACGTATGTTTGATTTCGATAGGTCATGAAAGGAAGGAAATTTATATTCAGAGATGTTATCAAATTATTGTTTTATGCTGTTTAAATAAGTTAGTTTTATATTTTGTTCTAACTTTTATATGACGATTTTGGAAAGAAGTCAAACACACGCTTATCAAACACAAACTCATCATCCACTCGTATATAATTGTATAAAATATTTGAATTTTGATATGTAGTTTTGTATATGTGATTGTAATTAACTAACTATGTTTCACACTTTTATGAGACAGGTTGAGCATTCTTTTAGTTAATTGTTTATGTGCTTTTTTAACTGTAATTTCTTTAAACTTTCTAATTTCTTTGAAATCCTTGGTTTATGACTTTGTTAAAGATGATTGTAAATTTATTCTTTAAACCGAAATCGAAAAACCATACCAATTTAATAGAAGCCTATTATTTTAAGATAACTCTTTAGACATTCTATTATCTCTTTTATAATCAACTATTTATAATCAGTTTTTTCCAAAAACAATGCATTTTCTACCAACAAAATATTTCAAAAATTAATTAGGATGTGTATATGGTAAAATATGATGTCCTTTTAACCAACCTCTATTTTAATTATTTTGATGTGTACCAATCATGAGGTAGTTGATTGTTAGTGTTCTATATGTACAAATTTGCTCGATTTGCTACCGATCATTCCGTCAGATTTATGCCTTTTGTTTTTGCATGTTATAGAGTATGTGTGAGACCAATATATTACATAAGTTTATTTAAAAGAAAAATTAATTTGAAATTTTAAACATATGAAAAGCTTGAATTTATAAGAAAAGTGATTGAATAATTAAATTTAAAATGTTTTTTTCCTTTTTAAAATTAAATAAATAATTTAGAAAAAAAAACAAAAAAAACTAATGAGGCTTTAATTTATTAATTTTGAAATTGGAAGAAAAATCTATTAATGAAATTGATATGCATTTATTAATATTTATTTTATTAAATATTATGTGAAATTTAATAAAATAAATTAAAAACCATAAAATGACTTGTGAAAAAAATAAATTAAAAGTAATAAAAAAAAGTCAGATGACATAATGCATTAAAAGATGACAAGTGACAAAATCATTTTTATTTATCAAGGATGATGTCCATTTTTAACTTCTTGATGATGTCCATTTTTAACTTCAGCTACATATTTCACATCTTCCGCTCTAACCCTTCAGCGTACTGGCGCGACAACCTGTAATAATCATAAATGATTATATAGCGTCGCCCGTTCCTTTCTCCTCTGTCACCACCCCCACCACCACAACCGCCACCACCACCACCACTACCACTGCCTCTGACACCAGCCGACCCCACCACTATCACCTCTGTCACTTATACCGCCGCCATCTCTATCACCACCACCTCTTCTGCCACCAACTATCTTAATCATATATGATTACTCAATTTGTGAACAGACATATATATATATATATATATATATATATATATATATATATATATATATATATATAATCATTTATGATTAGGCATAACTTGATGTTGTCGGTACGTTGAAGCGTTAGAACGGCAAATGTGAAATGTGTGATTGAGGTTGAATCTCAAGATCTCTACTTTTTTTTAATCTCAAGTGAACTGTCATCTCTCTCTCTCTCTCTATATATATATATATATATATATATATATATATATATATATATATGTGTGTGTGTGTGTGTGTGTGTTCAACACATAACAATTATATCATATAACCACATAACCACCTTCATGACCATTAGATTAGATTTAAGACAAAATGATACCATAGCTAAAACTAAAACTGAAAAAATTGAATTAAAATGCTACTAAAATATTCAATATCCAATTTTGCTTCAATCCAAATTCACAATTGATGTGCACATAAGTACTTACTAGTTTTAAATTTATAACCTAACAAAAGTTAACTAACTATGCACGTATAGGTAGTATACATAGTCGGATTATAGAACAATAAGTAAGTCGGGTGTCGAACATAGGGAACATAATTTAATTATTTAAGGTAATTACTTCTAATTAAACTAAGAAAACAAACTTAAAGTAGAGGGTTTTTTTAATTGATTTTGCAAGATCAGAAGAGCTTAATTCAAACTATTATCAAATTAGCAAATAAGCAAACAAAGAACACAAATTTACTTCAAGATTTAAAGAGTACTTCTGTTCAGTACGGTTTCCTATACTCCTATGGTTGATTTCTAGTGGATAGAATATATTGATTACCAATTCATTAACTAGTTATTATGATCAAATACCTAGATGTATCAATTTATGAATTACCATGCAATGTTCAGATACAGGTTAAACACAAAAATGATATAAGCACAACTTGGGCTATGAAGGATAAATATAATATCTTTTCTACTATGATCAAGTTAGGCAACCAACCACCAATTAAGGTTAATTATGCTCTCTAACATAGTTAAAGTTACTAGCTTTAATTACCTGGTCTAAGATGTGATTAATCCCATATCTAATTATTTAATGATCATAAATAATTAGGTAACAAATTCATGCAACTAGATTGATCATTTACCACACATAACTTGATTAATAGGCAATATAAACTAGAACTTTAACATGCTAGGATTTTAATTATCAAACATAAGTAAAATCAACATATAACATCCAAAATTTGAAATCAACACAATAAGATCAAGTTCATCTTCCCTAAACAAGAGTATAAGGTTTTTAGCCTCTCATACTAACATAAAAACACACAAAATCCATGCAAATAAGATTAGACATTAGTAATGTTTAGCAAATCGAATAGATCTATGTAGATATCTTCTAGCTCTCTTCAATTCTTGAACTCGAATCAAATTCTGATCTTCCAAGAGTTTTCCAGAAGGTTATAGTCGTAATCCTCCCCAGAAAATCAGCCAGAAGTCCCTCCATCCGACCTAATGTTTGGATGTATATAGTTTCCATATATCTGATCACCATCTCGTGATGAATAGGCACCACGTCGTGGTCTTCGTAGATATCCCGTATTCTCTAATTCAGCATTAATGCTCATGAATCTTCCATTCGCCATGTCGTGGTATTCTGTTTTCAACCCTTCTTTGTCTTCTTTTTTTGACTTAGCCTGCATTTTCCTACTTCCAGCTCCTCGTTTGCTTCATTTTCGTCCCGAGAATGTCTTTGCTACTACAAAAAAGATTTCAACCATAATAAGTACCTCTTATACCAAAATAAGCATAATAGTAGCTAAAAATATTAGAAATATGCTCGAAATATATGAATAAATATGCCTTATATGAAAATACCCCACTCTTGGATTTTGCTTGTCCTCAAGAAAAACTGATTTTTATCATTATCTTATCATCACATCATAACCCTAGCTTCCAACATCGCACAAGACAATCCATTTTGAGCCTCTCCATTACCTCAAGACCGCAATGCATGTATTTGTGTATAGTTTTCCTAAAAACCTCCCCAATCCTAAATACTCACAATCTTCATAAACACTTCCCCACTTCTTTTGAACAACATTCATTTTATGCATCCATACGAATCCATCCCCAGAAAACTTTCTTAACCTCAAGGTATTTTTGGTTAAGCTCCCAAGCATACATAAGGAAAAATAACCTAGAAAGAAAAATTACAAATAATAATAACTTGACGAATTGCCTTATTCTCGAGTCTTCGATTTTTGAACTTTTCTTCATATTTCTTGATCTTCATAGCTTTGTAGACTCTTATTTTCTCAATTTTTTGCAAGTTTTTTCCTATTTTTAAAATTTTTTTCTCACTTTTTTTTCACTCAAAACTAAAAATCGTTAAAAAAAACATATGCTTAAGCAAGAGAACTTAATGTCAACCCTTATTGGTTAGAGATATTAGTCTAATGTGCAATGACTACATAAGCTCTCCTAGATAAATTTATGATATACGATGCTAAACGTAGTATGTCCCTCAAACTAAGCATGGTCGTGTTTTTGTTCCATGATTTCACTAGGATAGGCAAGCGAAAAATATACTATAAGATATATTGGCTCAAATAAACATTGATACCTGCATCAAATCGTCTCACACAACACTAACAACCTAGATCTCAGCATAATAATATAACAATTTTTGTTTTAACTAGATTCTATTATAGAGTATTCTTAAATTCAATTCCATACCCCACACTTAATTGATACAATGTCCCTATTGCATTCTTAAACAATAAAAGTAAAAAGTAGGAACTGGAACAAACTCCCCTTGGGTAGTAGTGACGAGATCGAATTTTGAAACTTGTGTGGTGGACATCTCGTATAATGGCTAGATACAGTACTTCTGGACTTTTTTCTCGTGAATGTAAATGAACCGGATCAATGTAAACCAAAGAACCATCTTCAAAAATTATGTTGAACCTCAACCACGACGTGGGAAAGTAACGCCACATCGTGGTGTCGAGTAAGAAGTCATCATCGTGAAAGATTAGAGCACCACGACGTAGTCTAGTGATGCCACGTCGTGGAAATAGGTCTGATGGAATTCAATCATGATAATAACTAATGTCACGACGTGGAGATGATGACCACGTTGTGGTGACCTCTCAGAATGTCATTAAAAGCCAAAATAATGCATCTTTTCTTATTAATGCCTTAGGACGATTCGCAACCTTTTCTTTCTGTAAAATTCGTCAAAACTCTTCTCTTCATTTAGTGGGAACCCCACACTTATTCAAAAATATGGTCTTCAATTATAATCTTCCAAAAATATCACGGCTTGTTCATCAATCAAGCTCCTTCACTACTTCATTTTCTTACTACAAATAAGATCAAAAGACTAGAGAAACACATGATCATTTGGTTAAACTAAACTAAAAACTAAAAATGAAAAAAAAACTAAAAAGAAATCAAAAGAAAAGAAAATGCAAACTCTTAAAACATCCGGTTACCTCCTGAGAAACGATTCCTTTTGTGGAGTCGTGAGCCAGACTCTTTCTAACTCTACGTTGTTGCGGGTGGGAGTGGGATCTTCCTTTTCTCCTTTTTCTCTTTCCATATTCTCTTTTATGCTTGTACCCTTCGTATGTATTCTATCTTTGAGTTTTCCTTCTTCTTTGGATCGACGCTTTCTTCATGCTTGCGATTCAATCCCTTGTTTTCCCTTTTTATCCTTGTATTCTTTTTCTCTTGTTCTTTATGATCTTCCTTGTCTAACTCCATTTTGACAATTACTGACTCTTCTATTTCCTCACCTAGATCCTTGTCATTTATCTCCTTAATATCACCCGAATTTCCTTCTTCTTCGTTACTTTCCTCTTCCACTTGAACCTTAGGTGTAGTGAACGCAAACACCTCAAATGTCATAGGAATTGAAGCTCCTGGTTTTAAACACCCTACTACTGCTTCCACTGTAGGCTTCTTGTAACACCTAAAAAATTCGAGCCAAATTAAAACATTTTATCTCATTCAAAAACTATTAAGTTCATACATCTTGTTTTCAAAATAGTTTAAACACCAGAGTATCTCCCAGAACCATATCACATAAATCATAAAACATGAGGAGCGGTACGATCATGCCTTCGCCTTGCCACGATCTCCTGAAGTACCTGAAACAATACACTGAATTGTAAGCCCAAAAACTTAGTGAGTTACCCCCAAAATACCAACCACACATAAACATACTCATAACATATCACAAATAGAACAACAATGCACATCGGGTCTACTGTGTGACTGGTCCGCCCGCACCGGGCCTTCAGTCCACCTGGTCCACCCTTCGAGTCTAGCCATGTACATCGAGTCTACAATGTGATTGGTCTGCTCGCACTGGGCCTTCAATCCACCTGGTCCACTCTCTGAGTCTACATTATGACTGGTCCGCCCACACCGGGCCTTCATTCGGCCTGGTCCACTCGCTGGGCCTTCGGAATATCCGGTCCGCCCTGGGTATGTTGATGAGTGTTTTCTACAGTATGACTATCCGGACCGCTCGCTGGGCCTTCGGAATATCCGGTCCGCCATGGGTATGTTAGCCTACAACACAAAGCAGGACCCGCCTTAACCCAACTCCCGTCAAACAACCATGTGCACATAAAACAATTAATCACATAACAAATCCTTAATCAGACAAACAGTCTATCAGATCACATAGCATATCAACATCCTAACCAGGATTCCGACCTAACCGGTCACTAGCATAACATCACCCTATATACCGGGTACCGACCTTAACCAGGTCAACAACATAACATTTCCCTAAATATCGGGTACCAACCTTAACCAGGTCACTAACATAACACCATCCTAAATACCAGGATACAGATCTAGCAAAGCAATAACATAACAAACAATACCTAGATTTTCATCCGATAAAGGGCCGACCTTGGTGCCGTAGACCCTGTCGATATAGTGAGGATAACTCACCTGCAATTTCCGACTGAAGAGATAAGACCAAGCTGCTCCGACCACCGACACGAACTTCGCCACAGAACATTACCAAAGAACCAATTCCATAAATACCGGAATTACCAAAATACCCTTGTTGGGTCAAAATATGGTTTATACTTTGCTTTTCTGGGCAATTATATTTTTATGTAAAATTTTATGAGCTTTCAGTCTAGTTTACGGTAAGTGTTTACGGCCGTAAACCCATTTACGACCCATGTTCACCAAGCCCATATTCCCTAGTATATATATAGGTGTTAGGGTGAGGAGTAGAGATTGATGAACAGTAAGGAGTGTACGGCCAAGAGAGAAACTAGAGAGAAGTTTTGTGTGTGTGAATCTTTTGTATCCGGATCTTCATTCTAATCAATTCATACATAGATTCATATTATTATTCTTCTCCTTCTCTTCTATTTTATCTGACATCATCCGTTTGGTTGGGATTCCGCACCATCAAACGGATCTGATTGATACACAGACAAATTAGGGACTTACAATTGGTATAAGAGCTTGGTTGTATCAGTCAATTTTGTCAGATTTGGAGCATTATTTGATCTTATTTTCGAAATATTTTTGTGTTTTTGGATAGATCTCTGAAAAATAAGGGGGGTTTGTTCTTCGTGTTTTTCGTAAAAAAAGGTTTTTGATCGAATTTTGGAGCTTCAAAGTCGAAAAATCGGTGTTTTTGGTCGAAACCTGCGAGGGTGTGGCGGAGTTTGCGGCCGGCGGCTAGCGTTTCGAAGTTCACGGCCCGAGGTTCACGGTCTGGAGTTTGCGGCCCGAGGTTCACGGTCCGAGCTTGCGGCCTCGGAGTTTACGGCTTCGGTTTTTGGTCCTCGGTGGTTTACGGCCTCGTCCTCGCATCGCTTCTTGGCCTCGCAATGGATCCGAAGTTCGCAGCATCATCTTCCTTCGCATATTAAAAAAGATAGAACGGATTTGGGGCTGCAGAGGATCGAACCCGCGACCTCTGGTTCCTCACTTCAGTGCCTTACCAACCCAACTAGTTAGCAACTTGTTCAAATCCTTCGCGTCTTAATTCAAAAGGCTTCGCTGCTGCAACCAAGTTTTGCATTTTTGACACTTTTAACCTAAAATTCAATTCCTTTTGATTTTAAATTCCTTTTTTTATCCAAAATTTAAAAAATAAATAAAATAATAATAATAATAATAATAAATAAATAAATAAATTAAATTAAAATTAATAAATAAAATTATATTTTAATTTTTGACTTTTATTTTTTAACTTTTGACCTTAAATTTTGACTTTGACTTCCAAGTTTGACATTTGACTTTAAACTTTGACTTTTTCGTTTAACTTTTAAATTTTCAAATTTAGCTTTTCGGTTTGACTTTTAAGTTGGACTTTTGATTTTAACTTTTTAAATTTGACTTTTAAGGTTGACCTTTGAGGTTTATAATCAAAGGGTTTGACTTTTAAGTTTGATTTTGGCTTCTAGTTGTGCTTTTTAATTGATTTTAAGGTCTACGAGGGAGTTGAAAACATGAAAGAGAGTCGTCAGGATATGTTAAGACAAAATTTCAACATTTTCGATTATATCCCTGGAGAAACTCTCGAAACTCAGTTGTAGCGATTTACTACACTTACTACTGAGATGAATATAGATGGGATCTGCTTGTCTAAGTTTGAGATAAACAAAAAGCTACTGAATTCACTTCCGAAATCGTGGGATATGAACGTGGCTATCATCAAGAAGACAAAAGATCTCAATCATCTTAGTCTTGCTGATGTAATTGAAGAACTTGATGCTTTGTAGTGTAGAAAAACAATGAGTTCTGAAAACATTCCGGTCACTGAAGTTACACGTACTCCAACTTATGAAACTACGATTAAATTTCTTCGGGAACAAATTGATTTATTAAAAAGAGAAGTTGAGGACCTGAGATATGAAGGATATCAATTTAGGAAACGACAGAAACCCCTGAAGGCTGAATTAGAAGCAAAAACCAAGGACTTTAGGTAACTTCAGGAAGAGTATAGCAACAAGTGTGAAAATTATGACTATATTAAGAGACAACTTGCTGCTGTAACTGAAGAACTTGACACTTTAAAAATTAAGTGTGGAAAAACAGATGTTAGTTTTAAAAATTATACTGCGTCAAGTCAGACAGTGGAGTCCCTATTTGAAACCCAATTAAAATTCAAGGATAATCAAAACAAGGGTCTAGGGTATGATAGTGTTCCTCCACCTTTCAATCATAACTACACATCCATCCCTATGACACAGGAAGAAATTGACAAGGAGGCACATCTTCAATATGGCAAACCAGCTGGATTTATGTCAGGAGGTATTCAGGTTGAATATATTAATGTTTCTACTTCATGTGCAGGTAAAGTAGCAGAAGATGAGAACAAGGAGAACACTACTGAACAAACCAATGACTCCTTGAACTCAGAATCTGTTGCTTCGAATGATGTTACTCCTAACAAACCTGCCATTGAGAAATACAGACCTCTAATTCCAGTAAAATAGAGTGTCTGTTGCAATTGTGCTTGTGGGAACAATAAGAGACAAGGCAAGGATACGCCACCAGGGGCAGGAAGAAACAACTTCATTGTGAAGAAAAAGACATGTTTTCACTGTGGAACACCTGGACACATTGCTCGAAACTGTCCAAATCGCGCATACGTTCCCTACTGCGCACAAGGATGGCAAAAAGCGCCAAGTGGGAGATACTTCAAAAGAAATCCTTCCAGTTCACGTTCAGACCATGGTGACTGGAACGCGCAGAAGGCCAAGAATCTAACTCCCAAGAACAAGAAGGAAATGTCGGCCAAGAAGCCAAATCCAAGAGATGCTCCTATGAAGTCAAAATCAAAGTCATCTCAACGGCCGACTTCAAGTTCCAAAGCAAGTGCCGAGGCACCCATCAGGTTGAACAAGAAATGGGTTAAACCCGAATACAAATAGGTACCAAAGGTTCAATCTCCCAAATCAATTAATGATTTTAATATTTCTACATCTTTTGTTTGTGATGAGCAGGATATGTCATGGGAGAGAGTATCGTGTGTTGATAACAAAGGTCAACCCAGTTTCAAAATGGATTGTGTTCCAAAGACCAACTGATCCCGCTCTGTGTCGGAGCAGCTATGGAGGCATATCATCAGACTTCAGTTTGTTGGTGGTGGCTGCTCCTGGCATATGATTGGGGACATCTCTTAACTATACAACACTCAGAACATTGCTTGAGAGTATGTGTCCTTTTGCGGGAAAGGAAGAGATCACTCATGGGGTTAGTGCTTAATGACATGAAGAATTTTCGGATCTGTTTTGAGATTACGCGTGCTGTTCTCAGACCTTCTGGATGCAAATTCAATTGGTGACTTACGGTTTGAGTTTTCTTCTCTATACTCCTGAGATTTTCTTAAGTTGATTCGCTTTAAAGACTAATTTTTGTTTTAGGATAGTTTAAATTTGCGCGATTACTTTCGTTTCTCTCCTATGCACAAATTTAGGGGGAGAAATAAAAACAAAACAAAAATTATAAAATTTTAATTTAAAAAAAATCCAAAAACATTAGAAAATTAGAAAATCAAAAATATGGTGTTAATGGAATGTGCTTGCAGGAGATGTTTTGGGAAGTGATATAATCATGTGATAACAGGCAATCTGAATCTGTGTAAGGGACTGAATCTGAATTGTCTAGGCTCTGTGTTCGATGCGCTGGTAGGCACAAGAAATTAAAATGGACTTGACTAGGCGTAGATGAACTTAAGGAATATAGAGACTTGAAAAATCTTGACCTAGTTAGATCCGTTTAGCCTGACAATACGACGCTCGGATAGGTTGAGCAGGGAGATATACATGAGAATCTACCGGTCACACTAATGAACCCGTATCTAGAATTGTGGATTCACTTTTCCTTGATGTGCGGATTTTGTCCTTAATTCCGGTTGGAAGGGGTGACTGGGGAATTCCGATAAATTAGGTCTGTAGAAGGTTATTTTCTTTCTTTCTGTCTGTTAGTCATATGTTGCCTCCTCTGCGTGATCGAGAGATCTGACCTGGATTGTAACATATGCAACTCTATCTCTCTGCATCTTCTATCTATGCAATTCTTTCTATCTGTTAGCCATATACTGTCTCCTTTGCGTGACTCATAATCCGACCTGGTACACAGTATATGCACCATTCTGTTCTAAATTCCTCTAAAAACTTCAGTTAGTCATATGTTTCATCCTTTGCGTGATTGGAAGAGATCCGACCTGGATGTACAACATATGCATTCTAAATCTATCTTCTCTCTTAATAATTGTCTGCTCATCCGGTGTAAGGAGTATTCTAGAAGTCCTTGATGGCTGGAGCATATCAGGAAGCGGGAAACACGTTCTAGTACAATTAAAATTGAGCACATACAGTTTGTCTGTAGATCTCGTTGCTCAATTTAGGTGGACAACAATATCTTTGGTCGTCGTCAGCTGAATGGTCCTTAAGAAATATTATCTAGGAACTTAGGATTACATTGTCTTGTCACTTATAGTATGTCCTAATTTTGTCACAATCTCTCGTGTTTAAGTGGACCATAATACCGGCGATTGACCAGATCTATTCATGAAAGGAGAGGTACTGATAAACGGATAAAGGCTGTCTAAAAACTTTGATCACAAATCACTCTTATAGTTAGCTATTATTTTTGTTTTTGTTAAGTTTGTTCATAGTGTTCTTCTAATTTAAATAGTAGGGGAGAATTAAAATTAAAAAAAAAAACAAAAATCAGAAAATTCAAAATCAAAAAATAGTGTTATTTTTGTTTTACTTTTTGTTCAAAGTTTTCTTTTAGTTTTGTTTTGTCTTGAAAAGTGAATTCAGGTGAAGATGAAATTCATGGAGTTTGTGTCGAAGATTTCTGAGCCACGGCTTCGTTCGTGAGCATCGAAGAGTTTTCATTCGAAGGAGCAAGAAATGACGATTATTCTTACAACATTTAATCCTTCAACCCAAGAAGCAAGGTGAAGCAGAAATTGAAGATTATGTGACAGATTGTATTGAAGCCTCCTCAATCAGTCTGTTGCTATCGTTGTACCTGCTGAAGTGATCCAGAAGATTTGTTCTCTCTGATGTTCTCTCTGAAGATTCTCAAGCTGAAAGCGCCATCTTTCAAGAATCAGTACAAGAAGCCTCCTCACCCATTGTGTGTTCAATGTCAAATCTTGAGGAAAAGCTCAAGTGCTCAAGATGAAGTCATTCATTGAAGATTCATCAAGTACATCTTGAAGTCGTGAAGAATTTGAAGATAAATGTTGAAGCCAATCTCCCAGTGACGATTAACAAGAAAAGTCAGCTACTTTTTAGGGAGAGCTTGTTGGGTCAATTAAGAAAAGAAAGTTATAAACCAAGAGGAGATTGTTGGGTCAAAATATGGTTTATACTTTGCTTTTCTGGGCAATTATATTTTTATGTAATATTTTATGAGCTTTCAGTCTAGTTTACGGTCAGTGTTTACCGCCGTAAACAGGTTTACGGCCATAAACCCATTTACGGCCCATGTTCACCAAGCCCATATTCCCTAGTATATATATATATATATATATATAGGTGTTAGGGTGAGGAGTAGAGATTGATGAACAGTAAGGAGTGTACAGCCAAGAGAGAAACTAGAGAGAAGTTTTGTGTGTGTGAATCTTTTGTATCTGGATCTTCGTTCTAATCAATTCATACATAGATTCATATTATTCTTCTTCTCCTTCTCTTCTATTTTATCTAACATCATCCGTTTGATTGGGATTTCGCACCATCAAACGAATCTGATTGATACACAAGAAAATTAGGGACTTACAACCCTTGGTAGTCAAACTGGTCAACTCTTGGTCAAAGTTAAAGTCCTCAGTAAAAGTCAACCTTCCTAATTGATTCTACTCGTCGAGTCAACCCGTCGACTCGCCGAGTTCCCATTCCCAAAAAACTCTCACACCACAACTTAACTCGCCGAGTCGCCCCAACACTCGTCGAGTTCAACGATCTCTGAGTCCCATTCTGTCCGATTCACTGAGTCACCAAACGACTCACTTAATCCAAGGCTTTAACCAAAAGAGGTTGGGTTCTGCGATCAGACTCGCCGAGTCCACGAACAGACTCCCCGAGTCCAAGGCAATCTTCAACAGACTCGCCGAGTTGTTCTTCCAACTCGCCGAGTCCATGCACATATTCATACAACTCGTCGAGTACACCCATCTGACTCGCTGAGTCTCTCCTGTTCTCAATCCATTCAGAGGATTTTCAAGCCATGCAGGGGCTTCAATCCATAGATCCACCCTTCTATAATCTACCCCTCACATAAAGTTGCAAACTTTACGTGAAACCAAGGAGATATAGGCCCAAAACACACTAGGGATTGGGTTATGACAAAGGGGCTTCATCAACAACTCAAAGACTGAAACTTTATGACATTTTGGACTATCACAAGTCTAGATCTGAAGTAGCAACCTCAGATCTAAGCCTCTAACTCGAAATAACTCTTAATCATACCGAAAATGCCCCAAATCTCAAATGATAATAGATCTAGATGCAAAAGAGGGAAGGTAACAGCTTATTACCTCCAAGATGTGCCCAAATTGAAGTAGATCCCAGATCTACACAAGCCCCTTGATGCTAGCCTCTAATTTCTTAAGCTCCTTCCACCAATTTCCTCTTCCAAGCTTCAATCTCCTCAATAATGGAGTCTCACACAAAAATTAGGGTTTCTGGAACTCTCAGGAGGATTAAGTGTCTGGGAGAAGGACATAAAGTCCTTTAAATAGGGTGCAACCCTCGGGATTAGGGTTTTCTCTCTTTAGCACCAACTCGTCGAGTCCAAGCCGACGACTCGGTGAGTTGACCACTTAAACCGCGACAGAATCCCGCTCTGACTCGGCGAGTAAGAGACCTACTCATCGATTCCCTTTCCTAAATTTACACTTTAAGTCCTTTAACTTCTTGATTCCGAACTTGGGATGTTACAATTCTCCCCCACTTAGATTAGGCTTCGTCCTCGAAGCCTGCGGCAATACAAAACTACGGATGATACTCCCACAATGCATCCACTGATCTCAAACCGACCCAGATTCCTTCAAACACTGCTATCGAAACCCTAAAATCTATCTCTTCCCTTGCAGGGTCCTGATCAACTGCTTCAAGCCGGCCACCGGCTTCTTTTCTCGGATGAAAACACTCATCAACTATGTGCCACCTGAAGACACTACCTTACTTCTGTCTTACGCATTCATTCGCCACCTGCGAATCTGGATACCATTCTAAACCACCGGGTCTTGACCCAGTATTAAGTCGCTATCTTTCGCCCAACAAGTGTTACCTCTATTAACTTGCACCGATGGAACTCATCCCGTTTCCTCCCTGGATCAAATCCCTTATTGTGCTGACATGATACCGCATCCCTCGGCTCCCATAATCCATCAACCAAACATATTGTTTAACCACTCGTACCTGGCCCAAACAGCCTCGAGCTAGAACACCAAACACACCAGGTCCAATCATTCATAGGGTCCGGTCATCCTCATGATGGAATACCCTAGATGGGAAATACCTCCACATACATAACTCAACCTATAACCATACTCGGAACTAAGGACCTTGTCCTTACGTCACCCTCAAACCCTTCGGTTCGACACAACAGGATGCAATCCACTCTCACCTCTCTATCACGATCTCTAGGTCCTTGACCTCTGACTGTAATATCCTTATACAGTCCTCAGCACCGGTCCAGACTACTCCCGAGTCTGTTATCCTGCTGACTCACCTTCCTCTGTCCAAATCTCCAATCTAGAACCACTATTGTAACGCCTGTGTTTCTGGGCTTGTCATTAATGTTGATGTAATAGTCTAGGTTAACCTTTGTAACCCGTTTTGAAATAATAGAAGTGTATTATTTGAGTATTATGTGTTTTGTGCTTAATTGTGTGTCTTAATGTAATTGAGAATAAAAATAAGCGTCAAAATAAAATGTTAGATAAAGCTGATATCTATGGATAATGTTGTAGTAGTTGAAACGAGGTTTCCGAATATATAAAGAATGTCGAAATCCGAGTTATAACGAAGAAGTTATGATCTGTCGAAGTTTCGCGACGGAACCGGCAACACTGAATGACGTAAAAAGTGAAATGTACGATAGAGCTATATTTAGCCCTAGTGAATTAAATGAATGTCGTAGAGTTCGTTAAACCGAGAGCGTGCATAAAAAGAACGCCCAAATCTGACTTCGTATGAGGAAGTTATGATTTTCCGAAGTTTCGACTTAGCAGTATGCAGCCCGAATAGTCGATTTGAGACCGAGCCGTTTTTAGCCAAAACAATGTAAACGAGAATCGAAGTTCTCGTTAATTGTAGTGAAACGATAAAAAGATAGGCGAAAACGGGCGTCGGATGAAGAAGTTATGAATTTATAACGGAGTTTTCTTGTCCTGGCCTACTAAAAATAAATAATGAAAAATAAATTGAAAATTAGCAGACGATGTCTAAACGAAAGTTGTAGAGCGTAGTCTCACCTACGCGTGGATATAAAGAACGTCGAAAACGGATTTCGTATGAAGAAGATATGAATTGTTGAAGTTTATTAAATAATTAATATATAAATTTAATTATTAATCCGATATTATCCGAAGGGGAGTCACCGGACTTATCCGGGTTACGCCCAGCGTACAGCGAAGCATGATGCGCCTCGTACTCGAGTTCTTCGGATACGTAAGCAGTGACGATTTCCGAGGCGTACGCCCCGCGTAGAGCATTACGCCCAGCGTAATGCGAGGCCTCAGCCTCCTATAAAAGGCTTGCGAGGGCAGCCGACTCCATTTACTAAATTCTCTTCTCTTTCTCTCGTTTTGTAGCGTTTTGCATGCCAGAAGTATCCCGAAGCCCTGGTATCAATCCTGAGCCCCGAAGCAAGTCCCGAAGCCCCGAAGATCCCGAGAAGTGCAATTCCCGAGCCGAAGCTCTGCTCGCGAGAAGCCCGGTTTTTGTGAAGATCTTCCAGATCTACCGAAGAATACTACTTCTGCAAGTCGTAGTGCTGTCCGATCATCTTCTGATCAAGTGAGTGTGTAGTTACTTTCTTCTAACGCATAATTATGAATTATTTTATATAAAATACGTGTTATGTGTATATTTTGTTGTTATAAGCGTGAATGTTTATTCACTTTCTTCTATCTCATAGATCTGATTTATTCTCTATGAAATACGTGTTATGTGTGTGTGCCTCATCTATTATATGGAATATGTATTGATTGAACATGCTATACTGGTTTTAAACTATGTTTAAAAATATATATTTTTATCTACTAATATGTTGGATAGAACATGGGTAGATAGTTGATGTGTGATAAACAGATGAGAGACCTCGATGTTGTTGATGTTGACCTAGTCATCTAGCGGAGTATGGATGACAACCACGGACTCTTTCTAGACAGTCCAATGGAACGCTAGTAGGTTCATAACCTGTAGGTGTTGTGAACGATGTGTTCACCGGTGTACTCAATCCCCCTCATGGTTGCCTTTAGGATATCTATTGTTTAGGAAACCCCTTAGCAGTAATGTCCGTCCCGATGAAAATCCTAGATTAGGTCCCTTGAGATAGATGTTGTTCTAGGGACATAAAGTGAGGATAATGGGAATGGGTAATCGGGTTATTGTTGGTTGGTGAAATTAAATATAATTATTTATTGTGGGTTTAAAACCCTATATGCTCACCAGGCTCCCAAGCCTGACCCACTAAGTTTATTCGTATTACAGGTAGTGGCGCGAGGGCATAAGATGGATGAATCATCAAGTTGTTTTGTTTACAAGTCTGTATATGTATATATTTGTTGAATGACTCGTAATGTTATCGTTTATGCTTTATGGTCTGTATCGGAACATGACATCCCGAGTTTTGATTATATAATGAAAATGCATCTCTTGATGAAATGCTTTGATAAATATTATTTTATCACATTTTGTTTTTGGGAACAAATTACACAACTCTTTTAAATCAAAAGGATTTACTCTGAAATTATTTTAGAAAGCATATATGAAATCGGTCTTTTCTGGCCGTGATTTTGGGGATGTCACAACTATCCTCCTCCTCTTCCAAGGACACTGAAAACATGCCTGCGCATCATCCAACATTGCCACAACCTCAACGGGCATCCAACCCGTATGTGCTTCCGTATGTCTGGTACAACCCCGGTGCTTACTACCAATAACTAAAGCACTTTCGATCATCCATTTACTCTGCTGCCTTCCTTTAAGAGGACCCATACTCCTTCCGAAGCTACATACCTTTCCTTTTAAGGAAATCTACTCAACAGCCCTTACCGCACCTATAAGTGCCACTGAGCTAAACTCCACTCTACACTATCCATGTAGAGCAACTGCTATTCTCGAACTCCCATATACTCCGAATCCGATCACATACTAACTAGGCCCACGCACGGCCTCCAACCAACTCCATCATCATGATTAATACTTGGGGCCAGACCATATCGATTATTATTATATGGCGACATATTTACTCGTTCTCCTCATATCGATCCACTAACACATACATAGTCTTCAGCATGATTGGACCGCCTTTCCAGGCCTTCAGCCTATCTGGACCACTCTCAGAACCTTCAGCATGTCTGGGCCACCCTCCTGGGACTTCAGCTTGTCTGGACCGTTCCCTGAGCCTTCGGTCTGACTGGTATGCCTTCCGACCTTCAGTTTATCCGGACCACTCAAAACTGTCATACATCGCCCTGAACCATCCTTCTCGTGAATCTCTCCCATGCAGTCTGTTCTAGCCCTCTAGGGGTTCCAAACTCCCATTCCGTTCCCGGAATCCTTTCCATGGCCTAAACCCAGGCCTCACATCGACCAACTACCTTCCCTGAAACCATGGTCTGTTCCCTGCCCCACTTGTCTATCACTTGCTCCAATCATGCCACACTCTCGGCTAACAACACCGATAAATCTAAACAACTAACCAACGCTGGATACTTGCTGTTTTACCGGAGAATTTTCCAATTCTCCCCACCTGGTGTACCAACTACTAACTTCCACTGACTAACTGGCATCACTCCCCCTTCTCCCGAAACTAAACCCCCCCGGAATGAGCAATCTTCACAGAACACTCTCTCGACATTGCACATCCCAAACTCCAAGGAAGTTCGAATTCCAACTAAACGTTCCTTGCATCGCAACTGCTATTCTTAGCAAAGAGATCGTATATCCTATCTTCCGATCACCTATCCTCTTGGATGCTAACCGAATACAACCCATAACTACTAAGATCCTCAATCCTACCATGAAACATGCGAAAAAGGCGAACATATTTACAATACCACATAATCAACAAGATAACAAGATATCAAAATGGAAACATACCCACAGATGCATCCGGCTCTGCCCTGACCTCCTCTGCTGTAAGCTAGAAAGCACGTCCCTGAGCCCTCGAAGGCTCCACTCTACCCGTAATCCTCAAGGTGGCCGGTGCTGGAGCCTGCACCGGTCTTGCAACAAGCTGTGGACAGTTGACCCTCAAGTGTCCAACCTGATGACAATGATAACAAATCCACATATCCTAAGCCGGGACCGATTGATGGAAATCCCTCGCATAATGTCCCTCTTTCCCACACTTGTGACACGCACCATCGGACCTACACACTCCGACATGACCCTTCCCACACTTCTCACAAGTGCGGCTGCTTTGACCTCCAACCCTAGAGTCAACGGTTTTGGACCGTTTCGGCGCCGACTGCGACTGCACCGAGGCCTGCCTCTGCTCTCACAACTGCAACTCCATCTCTAACTCTCGCCGCCTGGCGGCCTTCTGCAGCTCTAACAAGGTATCATACATCTGTGTGGACACAAAATGCCTGATGTCCCTCTTGAGCATACTCAGATATCGGGACATCTAAGCCTGCTCCGATGCAAACTCCGGGCAAAACATCGCCCTCTCAGTGAACATCCTGGTGATCTCCTTCACCGACTCTGAATCCTACTTCAGCACCAGGAACTCCTAAACCAACCTCTCTCTCTCAACCCGTGGAACATAACGAGTGCTGAACATCTCCCGAAACTGATCCCAAGTAACCGCATCCCGCTACGCATCCAAATAAGATCCCGTAGTCAACCTCCATAAATCCTTCGCCCAAAGCCTCAAAAGGTTCAGAGCACACCTCACCCTCTGATCAGCAGGGCATGAACACGTGAAGAAACAACTTTCCACATCTGACAACCATCTCATAGCAACGATCGGATCCTGAACTCCATCAAAAGTATAGGGCTTCGTATTATCGAAGTCCTGATACTGAAAACCTCGACCGGTTCCTCCCCCTACCGCGGCAGCCGCCTCCGCAAGAGCTGCATAGTGCTCATCGAAGTACTCAATCATGGCGGTCTTGATCGACCCAAACATCTCCGACAACTCAGCCCGGAACATAGCGGCAACCTCATCATGTAGGATCTCACGAATCCTGGCATCCAACTCATCCGTACTCATCTGACCAATGATCTCGGGTGGTACTATTCCATTCTGATTACCCTCTCCTGATCCCGATCCCGAACCGGATCCTGCCCCGAGACGTCTCATAATCGCCATACTGAAAATACGCCACAAGATATTAGGCATTCCTCATAATAACCTCGAGAACTAGCTACCAACAAAAACCTAGGGGTTGTAACTTCCTTGATACGCGTATGGGTCCTGTGCTTTCAGTAGTACAGGACCATACTACCTTCCACACCTACCCATATTTGTATCAAGTATCACCACAACACCCTAAAAATAACATATACATAACGAACACTCGGCCCCCACTCCTAGAGGAGCACCACTATCCTATAACCGACCTACCGGTCTCACGCAACCCTCCCATCCTTGAAACATCCACCAACCCTGCAGCACTAGTGTATGCTAGTAGACTTTCGAATATCCAATCCTACCTAAGCTCCCAATTATACAAGAACAGAACATAAGGCCAAATCAAACATTCTCAGGCTATAAGATCTTAATTATGTATAACCATGATGCATACACTAAATAACTACAGTAATGATGTCAATTTCATACAAGGAAACCCTATGTTAGTAGACATCATATAATCAGGCAATTCTATCATGCAATTCCTGAAGATCCCTAGCCTAGTACTAGCATGCGGTTCTAACATATCACATAATCATTAACTTGTATGGTATTTTGGGGTCTACTTACTGGCTCTGGTTGATCGTACCCTCTGCATCCTCCTTTACTTATTTCGAAAAACCTTTTGAAAACCATTTTTAAAATCCCTCCTTGATTTAAGACTAGATTCACAAAAATGTTCCTCCAATTCACTCAAACCAAGGCTCTGATACCAACTTGTAACACCCAAAAAATTCGAGCCAAATTAAAACATTTTATCTCATTCAAAAACCTTTAAGTTCATACATGTTGTTTTCAAAATAGTTTAAACATCAGAGTATCTCCCAGAACCATATCACATAAATCATAAAACATGAGGAGCGGTACAATCACGCCTTCGCCTTGCCGCGATCTCCTAAAGTACCTGAAACAATACACTGAATTGTGAGCCCGAAAGCTTAGTGAGTTACCCCCAAAATACCAACCACACATAAACATACTCATAACATATCACAAATAGAACAACCATGCACATTGGGTCTACTGTGTGACTGGTCCGCCCGCACCGGGCCTTCAGTCCACCTGGTCCACCCTTCGAGTCTAGCCATGTACATCGAGTCTACAATGTGATTGGTTCGCCCGCACCGGGCCTTCAATCCACCTGGTCCACTCTCTAAGTCTACAGTATGACTGGTCCACCCACACCGGGCCTTCAGTCGGCCAGGTCCACTCTCCGAGTCTCAGCACGTTTGGTCCGCTCGCTAGGCCTTCAGCCTATTCAGTCCACCCTGGGTATGTTGGCCTATAGCACAAAGCAGGACCCGCCTCAACCCAACCCCCGTCAAACAACCATGTGCACATACAACAACTAATCACATAACAAATCCTTAATCAGACAAACAGTCTATCAAATCACATAATATATCAACATCCTAACCATGATTCCGACCTAACCAGTCACTAGCATAACATCACCTTATATACCGGGTACCGACCTTAACCAAGTCAACAACATAACATTTCCCTAAATACCGGGTACCGACGTTAACCAGGTCACTAACATAACACCATCCTAAATACCAGGATGCAGATCTAGCAAAGCAATAACATAACAAACAATACCCGGATTTTCCATCCGATAAAGGGCCGGCCTTGGTGCCGTAGACCCTGTCGATATAGTGAGGATAACTCACCTGCAATTGCCGACTAAAGAGATAAGACCAAGCTGCTACGATCACCGACACAAATTTCTCCACAGAACACTACCAAAGAACCAATTCCATAAATACTGAAATTACCAAAATACCCTTGGAAGTCAAACTGGTCAACTCCTGGTCAAAGTCAAAGTCCTCAGTCAAAGTCAACCTTCCTGATTGATTCTACTCGCCGAGTTAACCCGTCGACTCTCCGAGTTCCCATTCCCAGAAAACTCTCATAACACAGCTTAACTCGCCGAGTCGCCCCAACACTCACCGAGTTCAACGATCTCTGAGTCCCATTCTGTCCGACTCACTGAGTCACTGACCGACTCACTTAATCCAAGGCTTTAACCAAAAGAGGTTGGGTTCTGCGATCAGACTCGTCGAGTCCACAAACAGACTCGCCGAGTCCAAAGCAATCTTCAACAGACTTGCCGAGTTGTTCTTCCAACTCGCCGAGTCCATGCACATATTCATACAACTCGTCGAGTACACCCATGTGAATCGCTGAGTCTCTCCAGTTCTCAATCCATTCAGAGGCTTTTCAAGCCATGCAGGGGCTACAATCCATTGATCTACCCTTCTACAATCTACCCCTCACATAAAGTTGCAAACTTTATATGAAACCAAGGAGATATAGGCCCAAAACACACTAGGGATTGGGTTATGACAAAGGGGCGTCATCAACAACTCAAAGACTGAAACTTTATCACATTTTGGACTATCACAAGTCTAGATCTGAAGTAGCAACCTCAGATCTAAGCCTCTAACTCGAAATAGCTCTTAATCATACATAAAATGCCCCAAATCTCAAATGATAATAGATCTAGATGAAAAAGAGGGCAGGTAACAACTTATTACCTCCAAGATGTGCCCAAACTGAAGTTGATCCCAGATCTACACAAAGCCCTTGATGCTAGCCTCTAATTTCTCAAGCTCCTTCCACCAATTTCCTGTTCCAAGCTTCAATCTCCTCAACAATGGAGTCTCACACAAAAATTAGGGTTTCTGGAACTCTCAGGGGGATTAGGAGTCTGGGAGAAGGACATAAAGTCCTTTAAATAGGGTGCAACCCTCGAGATTAGGGTTTTCTCTCTTCAGCACCAACTCGTCGAGTCCAAGCCGCCGACTCGGCGAGTTGACCACTTAAACCGCGACAGAATCCCGCTCCGACTCGGCGAGTAAGAGACCTACTCGTCGAGTCCCTTTCATAAATTTACACTTTAAGTCCTTTAAATTTTTTCTTCCGAACTTGAGATGTTACAGTTCTCCTAATTTTTCCACTCTTCCTCCATCTAGCTCATTATATTTTCTCCTTCCAAATTATTCATCCTTAACACTTCATCTCTAGGCTTGTCATAATTCACGTTTTGATTCAAAAGTGAATTCTTCATCATGTACACGAAGTGTGAGCTTTGAGTCATGGATGTCTACTAGGGCTCTTGCGGTGCTGAATAATGGTCTTCCTAAACTTATGGACAGTTCTTCATCTTCTTTCATATCCAATACCAAAAAATCAAATGGAAAGATAAAATTTCCAAACTTCACTAATGAATCTTCAATGATCCCACGTGGATGAGTGATTGAGTGATCCACCATTCAAAGTGCCATCCTGGTGTTTTGTAGTGGTGGGAGATCGAGCTTCTTCTAAAAAGAATATGGCATAAGATTAATGCTAGCCCCTAAATCGGCTAAAACATTTATTGAGGTAGAATTGCCAAATTCACAAGGCAAAGTTAATCAGTCTGGATCTTCCATCTTTATTGGGAATCCATCAACTATTGCAACTAAACATATCTCATTAAGCACGATTATGGATGCTTTCTCCAATTCTTTTCGATTAGTCATCACATCTTTATCAAACTTAGGAAGCTTGGCCATGGATTTGAGGAATGGAGCATTAATTGAGAGAGATAGTACTTGTTCCATGAACTTCTTCTGTACTGGATCCATATTGTGCTTAAGAGCTCGAGATGGGAATGG
The DNA here is from genome assembly GCF_051521515.1 of Lactuca serriola. NCBI lineage: Eukaryota > Viridiplantae > Streptophyta > Magnoliopsida > Asterales > Asteraceae > Lactuca > Lactuca serriola. Next base: position 297,424,996 of record NC_136412.1, read on the forward strand.
AAAAGGAGGCTGGTACGAACTTAAGGGAGAAGAGTTTTGGTTTTCCAGCAACCACGGCGTGGCAAGGTCACCACGATGTGGTGAAGGAACAAAACTCGACTCATATTTTGCTTTTTGTGCTGCAGGCTTCTCTTCTTCTAAATATGGATCGGGTTGTATAGTAGCTGCATCATGGATCACTAATGGCTCATAATGAACTTCTTTTTCAGTGTAAATCGTCCTTACATGAGGTTATGATATGGGGTCAAGATTTTTGGGTGGTAACTTTTTGGTAACAATTGTTGTTAATTGCCCAAGTTGAGTCTCAATGTTTTTGATGGAAGCTTGATGATTTCTCATGGTAGAATCAGTAGCATCATGCCTTTTTTCAGAGGCTTCCATAAACCTATTAATCATTGACTCAAAATCCATCTTCCTCTCAGGTGGTGGTTGCTCTTTTTGGTAGTAGCCTTGACCAGTTTGCCTATACTTCTAGTCCTTTTGCTTCTTGTACTCGTCATAAGACAATCATCCCTTCTTCGTCTTTCTCCAATCTTCATCATATTTATCATAACTAGAGTACAACACTTGTGCTTTCTTATTCATGTGCTCATCCAAATCGAAATCCTTCGTTAAATGTGGCCCATTGCAATTGTCACATCCACCTCTTATGGCATGTATAGATTGATCCAATTTCGTCATTTTCCTATCCATATTCTCTAATTTAGCCATGATTGCAACCATGTTCTCATTCTCTCCATCTCATTTACCTATTGTAACATCTTCACGTGGATTATGGTATTCTCATGAATGTTTTGAGAATTATTCAATGAGCTTGTAACATCCCAAAATTAAGACCAAAAAGTTTCATTTTTAAATTAATAAAACCATATCATAAAATGCGGAACGAGGTGGTGTGTGCACTACAATCATCCCAGACTTTTCTCTTTCAAACCAGAAGTTCCTGAAACATAAACTGAAAACCATAATTACTAAGCTTAGTGAGTTCCCCAAAATACCACATACCATACATAATAAACACATAATGGGCCACACCTGTCATCGGGCCCCATTCGGCATCGGGCTCCAACCGGCATCGGGCCTCGCTCGACATCGAGCCCCACTTGGTATATAGATCTGTCAGTCATTGGGCCCCCCCAATATACATATAAACATATAAACATATAAACATATAATCATACAACACATACAATAAACACAAAGATAATAGCATACAAAATAGTCATCGGGCCCCGCCCGACATCGGGCCTTACCCGGTAAATATACAAGCACATAACACATGCAACAGTCACGCAAACCTCTAGTACCCTAACATAATAAACCATGGGCCGACATTGGTGCCTTCGACCCGCTAAACACAGTGAGGAAAATCACCTCTAGCTGCTGAATCACTCAAAATAATCTTTGTCTGCTGGTTCGGAAAATCCCCGCGCTATTACCATCTAAATAACATCCAATTATTAATTGGATCTCGACCCATAACCAGAGTCTAAGATACTTAGCCCATAACCAGGGTAAAAGACATTTTACCCTTTATCTAACTTGGCCCAAAGCCAAGGCCCAACCCAATTACTCAAAAGGCCCAAATCCTAAATTGCAACCCAAAGCCCACTTATGGCCCAATCTTCAAAATTGGGCCCAAAACCCATCATGGGCCTAAATCCATGAAAGTCTAACATACTATACCCAAATCCATAATAGAAGTCTAATGGTCCAACTATGAAAGCCCAAACTATGGCGCAATACCGAAATTGGCCAAGCCCAAAACACCCCTTTTAAGTATGCGGGGCATACTCAACTCGTACGCCCAACGTACTCCCTTGTCCAAATGTCTTCTTCATTAAGAACTTAAACAGTTAATCCCTTTCTCCAAACTCTCAGATCTGGTCCCTTAAGGTGACTTATGACGTAAAGTTGGCAACTTTACATACATGCATGGCTTGATGGGACTCAAAAGCTCAAAAAGTTTTTAACAATCGTCTTAATACATGCATGGCTTAATCGGAATCAAAAGCTCAAAAAGTGCTTAACAATGGTCTTAATACATGCATGTATCAAAATAATCTATAAATTTTACATTTGTATGAACATGGGGACTGAATGGAGCTAAGATCTAACATCCATTGCTTCTGGGGTAGATCAAAAGATCAATGTTAGATGCATTTTATATGCATCTTTTAGCACAATTTCCTCGGTATTTTGTTATAAAAATCTAACTAACTCCCGATTATTCTTATGTATTATGTGGTTATTTTGTAGAATGCCCATACTGCTCACATTTGTTATGATTTTTCAGGGCACTTTGGAGAACATGGATAATTACACGAGTTCGGGATGTGTTAGTGGATGCTTTGGAGCTTAATTGGAGTCTAGACTAAGGAAGGATGTCGAGGAATGATCAAGAACATCTTGGAAGGAGGAACGACAATCAAAAAGAGACAAAAATTGAGTACATGCGATCGCATGTCTCATCCTTGCGATCGCAACTTTGACCATGCGATCACATGTATGGGTCGCAGCTTCACTTTGGAGATTTTTCATGCCAAAAATTCAAAAGGGTGAGAAAAGACTGTACATGCGATCACAACATCACAACATGTGATCGCAACTTCCTTACTTGCGATCACAACTTGGCCAAAACGTCTCGAAACAGCAACGTAAATTACATTGTGTCTAATGCAACTTTTCAATTTCTGTTGGCCACTTAAATTGTTTGTGAATCATTCTAGTTATCTGATTGTGTAGATCCATAATTTTCTAGACTAATTAGTAAAAAGTAACAAATATTAGATTAATTATGTGTTTAGGGTTAACTCTCATATGAACTGATCAAACAAGTTTTTACGCCTCCGAGCTGATGAAAGGTATTGGACTTTATTAGGAAATTACACTGTGTCTAATACAACTTTTCTTTGTTAATCAAAAGCTTGTTTGGTTAATTTGGTAAAAAGTTAGGTTTAATTCAAAGAACTTATTTTGATTAAATGATTTTTTGTAATAGAGGTCATTAGAGCTTGTTAATGAACTTCAGTACCAGTTTAAACAAGTGCATAGTCAAATATTGTGTTCAAGGTTACTTACATGATCAGGGAGTCATTGCGAAACTGGAATTGCATTCTCTTATTTGAATTTTTCATAACCTTTAAATTGAGTTATTCTTTTATGATTTACGATTTTTATTACTTTAAATTTTCATAAATACCCCCCTTTTTATGTTTTATTCACTTGACAATAATTAATTCATGCCTTACGTAAAGAGGTATAAACTTTAGGACGTGTCCCTGAGAATTCGACCCTGCTTACCTGTACTACCTATTAGTGCAATAAAGCAGTCTAATTTATATTTTTATTTGTTTAAATCATGCACAAAAATGGTTTTAAGAATCACCTTTAACACAAAAGACTCAAAAGGTCACAAAATACCCCATAAACTAGATCTAACATATATGATCATCAGGGTGTGAGCTTTTTACCTCAAAAATCTTGCAAATGAGAAGCTAACCCTGGATCTACAAGCTCAATGCACTCCTTGAACTATTCATGTTCTTCTTCTCCTTCACAAACCACCAACAAACACTCTTTCAAGCTCAAAACTCACCAAATCACTCTCGGGTTTCGATTTCTAGGAGAAGGAGGATGAAGGTTGGTTTAAAATCTCCAAACGATGAGTTTAAGTCCTTTAAATAGCGTACAAACCCTAAAAATTAGGGTTTGTCCCAGCCTTGCGCATGCCATGCGTACTCCACGTACGTCCCGCATACGTGGATGGAATGCATGATCAACATTAGGCTAGTACGCTAAGCTTACTCATAGAGATTGCCCTACGTGCTAGCAAGGGTCTAAATTGATAGTAAATTGCATTAAGGGTTGAAAGAGAAACTTACCAAACCTTGAATGTTACAATTCTCCCCAACTTGAATAAGAATTCGTCTTCGAAGTCTGCTACTCCAAATAACTCCGGGAAGTGCTCCCCCATCTCATCCTCCGGGTCCCACGTCCATTATGAACCCTTGCAATGCTGCGACTGGACTTTCACCAACTCAATAGACTTATTCTCAAGGTTTTTGTCTTCCAATCAAGAATCGCAATTGGTCTCTTGATGTAATTTAGGCGGTCATCCACTTGTATATCCTCCAATGGAACCATTGCGGAATCATCCACTAATCATTTACGCAACTGAGAGACGTGGAAAGTGTTGTGGATCTGACTGAGCTTCTCGGGAAGATCCAAGCGATAAGCAACCCAACCCACCTGAGCCAAAACCCTGAAAGGACAGATATATCTGGGGCCCAATTTGCCCATCTTCCTGAATCAGATGACACCTTTCCAAGGTGACACCTTCAGGAGAACCATATCCTCAACCTAGAACTCTAGATCTGATTGGCATATGTCGGTATAACTCTTCTGCTGACTCTGAGCTGTTTGGAGTCTACTCTGAACCTACTGTATCAACTTAGTGGTCTTGAGTACCACCTCGGTACTCGCTAGGACTCGCTGACCGACCTCACTCCAACAAATCGGGGTCCTACATTTCCTCCCATAAAGCATCTCAAAAGGAGGTCGATCGATACTGGCGTGATAGTTGTTGTTATATGAAAATTCTGTTAACGGAAGATACTTATCATAACTCCCATCGAAATCCAAAACACATGCCCGAAGCATATCCTCCAAGGTCTAAATAGTTGAATTGTCCGTCAGTCTATGGATGGAACGCTTTGCTGAAATGAAGACGAGTACCTAACTCTTCTTGGAACCTCTTCTAAAATATGGATGTGAACCGAACATCCCTGTCTGAAACCACTAAAACCGGCACCCCATGCTATGCTACAACCTCCCTGATGTATACCTCATCCAACTTCTCCGCAGAGATACTCTCCTGAATCGAGATAAAATGTGCGCTCTTGCTCAATCAATCCACGATGACCAAAATAGAATCCACTCTACACTCAGTTTGAGGTAGCTTTGTAATGAAATCCATGGGAATCTCATCCCATTTCCAAACGGGAATATCCAGCGCATGCATTTTGCTGTGAGGTCCCTGATACACGGCCTTGACTTTCCTGCAAGTCAAGCACCTCTCCACATACCAAGCCATATAACCCTTCAGGCAGGGCCACCAACAATCAGGATGATGATTTCTATACATCTTTGTTGCCTCGAGATGAATGGAGAACCTCAATTTGTGCACCTCCTCCGTCAGTACCTGACCACACCACCCCAATACGGAACCCATACTCTCTGAAGATGAGTCAATAACCCTCTAATATCGTAATCAAAGGAAGCCACATGACCCGCAATGCACTCACTCTTCCAGTGCTCTTCCTTCATAGCCTCGATCTGAGCCTCACGAATCCGCTCCAAAAGTGGAGTAATCACGGTCATCCTCAAACAAATATCCCTGATCGGAGCTGCGACTGCTTTGCGACTAAGAGCATCGACTACCACATTGGCCTTCCCCAGAAGGTAAAGGATCTCACAATCATAATCATTTACCACATCCAACCACCGGTGGTGCCTCATATTCAGATTCGGCTGATCCATCAGATACCTCAGGCTCTTGTGGTCCATGTAAATAGTACAACGAACCCTATAGAGGTAATGTCTCCAAATCTTGAGGGAGAAAACCACAACCCCTAGCTCCAAATCATGCATCGGATAATTCGCCTCATGGGTCTTCCGCTGCCTCGAAGCATAAGCGATGACGCGACCCCTCTACATCAGAATAGCCCCCAAACCCATGATAGAAGCATCAAAATAAACCATGAAGTCCTAAACACCTTTCTTCATGTTCAAAATCGATGCCCACAATATCTGCCTCAGGGTCTTAAAAGTTGCATGCTGCTCAGGCCCCCAACAAAAAGTGACGGTCTTCTTCGTCAGTCGGGTCAAAGGAAGTGCTATCTTGGAGAAATCTTGGATGAATCTCCGATAGTAACCTGCTAAACCAAGGAAACTCTGAATTTTATATGGAGACCTCAGAACCTCACACCTCCTCACGACCTCGACCTTGGCCGGATCGACCATAATACCGTTCTGGTTGACAAGATGCCCCAGAAACTGAAACTTGGGCAACCAAAACGAACACTTGGAGAAACTTTGCTAAAAGTCTCTCCCTCCTCAAAGTCTCAAAAACCTCTCTCAAGTGCTCCTGATGCAGCTCCTGGGTCTTGGAATAGACCAGGATATTATCAATGAATACAATCATAGACCGATTTAGCATTGGCCTGTATACACGATTCATGAGGTCCATTAACACTACTTGAGCATTGGTGAGCCCATAGGACATCACCACGAACTCGTAATGACCATAAAGAGTATGGAAGGCCATCTTATGCACATCCTCCTATCTGACCCTCATATGATGGTAACTCAAACGTAGATCAATCTTGGAAAACCAAAAAGCACCGTGAAGCTGGTCAAACAAATCATCAATCCCCTGAGTGGATGATGGTTCTTCACCTTTAGCTTATTCAACTCCCGCTAATCAATACACATCCGATGAGATCCATCCTTCTTCTTCACAAACAGGATCGGTGATCCCCATGGCGAATTGCTTGGTCGAATGAACCCTTAGTCTAACAGCTCCTGCATCTATGTAGATAACTCCTGCATCTCTGTAGGAGCTAAATGATATAGTGCCTTGGCTATCGGAGCCGAACTAGGAACCAAGTCAATCCTAAACTCCACTTGCCTCTCCGGAGGCAGCTCACACAAATCCTCCATAAAGACATCCAGGTAGTCCCACACAATTGACGCATCATCCACGGTCGCCTTACCCTTATCCCGGGTATATATAATATATGCGACAAATGCGGAACAACCCCACTGAATATAGTGCCTAACCCTAGCTGACGAACATAAAATCGGCCCACACTAAGCTCTCTCTCCCTAAATCACCAACTCCCCCTACGTGGGGTCCGGATACGCACCAACTGATACTCATAATCAATCATCGCCACATTGGGGCACAACCAGTCCATCCCTACGATAACCTTGTTCCCGCACAAAGGAATGGGAATCAAATCAATCAGATACTGCTCGCTGAAAATCTGAAGAACACAACCCTGATGAACCCTCAATACCCGTACATATCGATCATCTACAATCTCGACTCCAAAGGAAAATTCAGCTCCTCTGGAGCTCCAACAAACCTCTTTCCAAGCGCAAGTGATACAAATGATTAGGTAGCCCAGAGTCAAATAATACCAAAGCAGAAATACCGTTCATGAGGAACGATCCTAAAATAAAAAATATAAATATAAGCAGGCAATTCAATATAAATAAAGAGATAAGGAGAAGATACATACCCGTCACCACATCAGGTGTCGTGCGAGCCTCCTCGACCGTCAACTGAAAAGACATGCTCTTCACCACTGGCGCACCCTCTTTGCCATGGCGGCCATCGGTGATCCTCAACATCGCTGGATCGGGTGGTACCACTAGTTCTGCTGCTCCCAAACTTAGACAATGGGCCTTCTTATGGCCCTTCTGATTGCAATGGAAGTAAATCAAATTAGATACTAGGGTGGTGGTGGTAGTAGCAGTACAATCCATGCTAATATGACCCGTCTGACCGCACTTGAAGCAACTAGAACCACCCACCCTGCATGCCCCATCGTGTGTCTTGCTGCACTTGCCACAATAGCTCTGATCTTGCTGAACTCTCGATGTAGAATCAAATACCTTGGGCCTCTTTCCCGAACTCCCTGAAACCTGAGCCTGATGTGGCTTCCTCTTCCTCTCCATCTCAAGATCAATCTCCCTCTCCCTAGCCCTCGCTATCATATCATTTCCGAATGACACTCCTTAGCATCTCATGTTACCTTGCCTTCTTCATCTCCTCATCCATCACATACTGCGAAACCAAAAGCGTCATGTCACAGAACATCTCGATGATCTCCACCACCATCTCAATAGTCTGGTGAAGGTCCTACAACTTCCTCGCCAACTGCTGCACCTTAATCATTGGCGCAAACTCAGCTCAGAATCTGGTCTTAAAATCATACCATGTCATCGAATCAATGGCCTCATCACCAACGGAGTGCCCAACCTCCTCCCACCAGTCTTGAGCTCTGTCATTCAAAAGACAGGAAGCAAGTCTGACATTTGCTCCATCAAAGCTGCCATCTCAGAACGAAAAGAGCCCAAACGATCCTCCAACACCTCCATGATACCCTCCTTGATTGTACCAAATATCATAGGAGTCAAATCAAGTATGCTGCAGGTAATCTCAAAAGAAATGAACTCCCATATCTAATCATCTAATGACCCAGCTCCAGAACCTGAGCCCGAGCCCTCACCACCACCAGAACCACCAACCGGTCTTCCTCGAAGAGTCACCATACTGAAAAATGGACCATATAAACCTGTTGGAATAGGTGTCTAAGCCCATAACTATTTTGGTATGTACTTGACCCGGTTATGAGCATGGTCCTTTTGGGTTGCCTTCACTCATACAACTTGATAGGATGACAAGAGGAGATAGAGTAGAATTTATTATATGAATAATAAATTAGTACTCAAAAATGGTTTTATTAATATATTACAAGTTTAATATATTATTTGGAAATCATATTATTTAATTAGTATTGATCATAAATTAATTTGGTGATCAAAAGAGACTGATTAAATAAAGGGGACTGATAATGTAATTATCTAATAGTTGCTAGTTGGGCCATGGATTCCTAATAGAGAGGGATTGGATGAAATCTATGGAGAGTCCAAGAAGATTTCGTCCAAGGGCTTTCTAGGTGGGCTCCATGGATTGCTTAAGGCCTAAGCAGAGAATTAGGGTTTCTATATGAAACCCTAGCAGCCCACACAACTATAAATAGACCCCATTACAAGGGAAATTTTGTCCAAGGCTTAAGAAACCCTAGAGTGGTCGAGATTCTCCTCTCTCCTACTTCATCCCTTGCATAGAGTCTTTGTGACTCCATTAGAGGTGCAACATTTGAGGCACTAAGCTTTCAAAGGTCAAGGATTTTCAAGGAGGACTTGTTATTACTACATAACAAGAAAGGTAAGATCTAAACCCTTGTTTATATGTCAATTTGATTGTTATATGCTAGTTCATAGGATCATTGCTTTGGTATTCAATGTTGTTGTGTTCATAGTAGAAAAACCTAGATCAAAGCAATTAGGGTTGCATGAACACCATAGGAATGATGTTATGCTCATAACCCATCAGTGGTATCAGAGCCTAGGTCGTTTTTTCTAGTGAATAGATGCAAAAGTGAACTACCAAAGATCTTGAAAATCAAATTGTTTGGTTTCTGACTGACAGACTTGCCGAGTCCATGTATGGACTCGATGGGTAGGTCCTACTCAACGAGTTCCATAGTGGACTCAATGAGTCCAAGGCTCTGGTGCCGAGAATTTCGATTGTCTAGCCAGATTTTGTTGAGGATAATTGCCAAAACTCGTTTTTCTCGCGAAACTCTGATTTTTTAAGTTTGGAATGGTTATCCTCATCAAAATTGATGGATTTGGTTAAATATGGATAATATAGGATTATTATTAGTCAAATATTTGACCTGGTAAGTTTGAAAAGTTTCAATTCACACCCCTTAGGTTTTATAGTTTAAATTTGAACTTAAAAGTTTTAGTTGTTGAAATTTAAATAGTTAAACCCTAATATTTTGAAAGGTTTCAAAATTTGTCCTCAAGTTTTGGAATTTGAAATTTAATTAAAAGGTATTAATTTTGAAATATTGAATTCTAAAACCCTAGTACTTTGAAAAGTTCAAATTACACCCTTATGGTTTTATTAAATTAATTAAGTGTTTAATTAAAAGAGATAATTAATAAATCCATAATTATATGGTTTAAGATTAATCAAATTAAAATTTTAATTTATTAATAGTTTAAACCGCATAGTATTTTAAAAGTGTAAAATACACCCTTATACTATATAGAATTAAAAGTTTAATATTATATATGTATGAGTAAAGAGTCAGTCTTGCCATTAGTAGGACTCATTCACAAAGCTGGTCTCAAAGGGGTGTTTAATGGAATTGCCAACAAAATGGCGATTGAATGGGTATGCACTCTTACCCACCGCACTCTTGACTAGTGGAGGGTCGTTAGCCGAACGGGTAGGATAAGACACAACCTTCCACTATAAGTATAATGATGTTCGAAGTAACTAAACATTTTATAAATTCCCAAATCTTAGTTACTTTAGGAAAAATGTGGAGTTGCTGCTAATCCATGAAATTGCACATTGCACCTTGTTGGTCGTTAGTGGAGCGTGTGTGGTTAACTGGCACACTAATATGGGACCAATGAAGGATGGAAATGGGTAACTCGTAGATTATCATAGATCAATGGAGCGTGTGTGGTTAACCGGCACATTTATTAGGTGATAGACATCTTCGAGAGTACCAAGCTAATTTGCATGGTTATCCACACCTTGTTTGTGATCCTCGGCATCCCAGTCACAAACTTTAAGGGGACAATCGAGATTTAAACATGCCATTGAAAAGTTCAATGAATCTCAAAGGATCTAGGAGTTTCAATTCATTTAAAACCTAATTTTCAATTTTCATTTTTCATGGTGGAAATTGGTAAATAGTCATTTACCTACCTTCAAATGTTCTGCAATTTGGATTACGACATCTCTCTTCCAAATTGTAGAATATTGTGTTGGATCCTAGCCTCAATATTTCATCTGGGTGCTATATTGAGGATTTTATCAACTAACTTGAATTTCTCCCATTTTGAAGATGTCAAAATCTAACAACTATGGTCTTCCTGAATCCGTTGGAAAAAGTTTTCCGCTTGAAGATGATGTTCCACGATTGAATTGTGGAAATGGAAATCATGATTCACTTCCTCCACCTCCTCCAATAATTCTCCCTGACCCACGTGTTCGAAGACTTGAAAAGTTCAAGGTCACTCAAGCCCTACTGGCAAACAAACACGAAGATGGTTGTTGACTTGGTTCTTCAGTCACTTCCCAAATCATATAGTAAGTTCATTAGAGAGTACTGTATGATGAACCACGACGTGACCCTCATTGATTTGACTTATTTGCTTATTGCTGCTGAATCAGCGATGATTTGGCACAATGGTCAAGCAAATTTGTCTGGTAAATCAATATCCCAACCTTCTATGGGCAATGACAACATTGGAAGTCCAGAAAAGTTTTCTCTACACAAGAGAAAGGATGAGTCTGAGATAGTCCTGTGTACCATTCTAGAAGAATCCATATGTTTCTACTGCCAAAAGAGGGAGCAGTGGTTACGAAGCTTCCTTGACTACCTGAGAGATCTAAGAGATGGGAGAGTCAAGACGTATGACTCTCCTTCAGGTAAAATCCACTATCTAACTCTATTAAGTTTTCTGTTTTTAGATTCAAAATACATGATGTGTTATATTGCCATATTTATACATGTTTTACTTTTTAGGAAATATTTACTTTTATTTTTATTAATATTCCGATTATTTGCATTGAATAATGATACTTATAAGCTTTAATTGTACTTTGTAGCCAAATAAATGCATTCTTGAAGAATAGGGACTAAAAATGACAAATCATGGAACTTTGGAGGCTTGGAGAGTAAAAGAGAAAGAAACCCACGTAATCAACTACATTTACGATGTGAGGCTTTTAGACTCACGACGTGAGTGGGACTATTCTAGAAGATAAGCATCGCTGAGGAGGAATCGTTGTAGAACACGAATATCTACTGTATTCACGGCGTGAGACATACTTATTCACGACGTGAGCACAAATTTCATGATAACTATATATTCTCTTGATCATTATGACTTGGGAGACATTTGGCTAACTTGGAGAGTTCCTGGAGATGAAATTCAGAGGGAGAAGAGGTCTGGAATTAGCTTTCAACACCAAGGAAGAAGGAAAAGTTCATTATTATCTTTATAGTTTGGTACATTTAGCATGCTTTTAAATATTACTTGTGCTTGTTTATTTGCTAGGATGTCTAACTAAATCTAGCTGCTTCTGTTAGCTAGATGAAGCTGGAACTCATGGTTTTAATACTTTAGCTTTGATTTAATTGTTGGTTATGACTTGTGTTTGATTGATTAAACCTAGCATGTTTGATTTAATATTTGATTTCTTTAAATTCTTGTTTTGTGTAGTTAGTGAATATGAATCTGCATGAATTTGAATACCTAATAATTCAGTGAACACTAGTTTATTAGAGCAACCAATCTTAGAAAAGTAATTGAACTATTGAATTAATATGTGCTAGAGAACTCATATTATGATCGTAAGTGTGTTTTTCAAGTCAATCTTACATGGCTCCAATTCCATTTAATAATTGATTATGTGTTAACTATTGTGTGACCATACATAGATCTACTTGAATTAATTAATGTTAGTAAATTTAGAATTGAATTGCTAATACCATCTTAATTGGTAACCAATAATATTTATCATAACTAATTTATAAACCATCGAGGGAAAGTGAATTCGAACTAACAAAAGTTTTTTGTTAATTGATTGAATCTGTGTTAAAGAATTAAGTTTTTCTAAACTTGCAAAATTAGATAAAACCCCTTCCTTTATTAGAAATTATGTTAATTTAATAGTAGGTAGATTAATTAGTTAAAACTGTTCCCTGTGATCGACACCTGACTTACTCAAACTATTGTATAATTTACTAGGTACACTGCCTATGTGCATTTTAGTTAGTTAAGTAGTTAGGTTATAAATTTAGAATTAGGTGTAGCTATTTGCACGCATCAATGTGATAAGATTACATTTTGATGTTTTGTAGTATCGAAGACAAGAAAGGAAGCTTGAAGGAAGAAGTGAGCTGAGTCTGATCACGAAGAAATGGATTTCAATCACATGATTCGATGATCGAATTTTTGAGCTGCTGCTTATAGTTATGATAGATTGATTAGGAATATGTAATAGCATAGTTTTCATTCGAATTTGCATTGTAAGGACAAGTTTTCCACACCTTTTATAAATAAAATAAACTTTAAGTTTTGTCTTATTTATATCTCCTTGCAATGTCATTTGTGAAAATTGATGCTTGTTTGTTTCTATTATAAGCAATATTAAGTAAATGTGATTCTTAGTTATGTTATTTATGGTTGTGTTGAAATTTTCTAAGTAAGGAAAGATTCTCATCGCCCATGTTTCAATTGGAGAGAAGCTTGGAATCATATGATTTGAGTCATGTGATGTATGAAAATCTTGGTACTTAGAAAATTAAGATTAATTCCTTGTTCACATAAGTATGTGAGTCAAGTAAAAGACTAAGGAGGTCTGGTACGCAATGTTGTGCGCTGGTCAAGTCCACCACAAATAAAAATAAGAGTACTCATCATGATTACTAAAAGTCTAGTAAATGTGGTTATGCTTACAAGATTAAGTATAATTCTGAATCATTGAAAAGTTTCAATGAATGGCAGAACGAATAAGAAGAATCAATTAGGCAGAAAGATAAAAGTTTCTCCAATCCGAAAAGATGGGAGAGTACTTTAGTATCATTTTTTATGATCGTCTTATTGATTATGAAACCATAACACAATTGATCCTTTAAGGACACCTTAGTGCACTAGTGTGGCTAAGAAGAGGAATAGGAAATTGTTGAAATGGTTAAATCAAAAGGTGAATCATACTTCGTTCCAAAATCAAGTCTTAGAGTCATACTCCAAGATTGTGACTTAAGAGATACATTTTAAGAAGTTTTTTTACACACTCATCAAATGTGGAGTTGAAAAATGTTTTTCTTACTCTTGCACGTTTGAAATTGGTAAATTGTAATGTCTTGGATAAGACAAAGACCAACTAATACCAATTGTGTGTAGTGTTTGTCTTGATAAGAATCCGCACTAACTCTTGAATATTTGTTTGTTAAAAAATGTTTCTTGACATGAGAATATTATATGTTAAGAGGTCAGTGGGAGTCTAAATGATCTTGAAAATGTTCAAGAACTAATCAAGAGTAAACCTATTAGACAATAGTACACGACTTGAGGTTTGTAACCTATCGTGTTGATTCTGTGCCATTCTAGTAAAGTTACTTATGCATATGAGTTCTACGAATTCTCAATAGACTGCATAAAGGCAAGCACCTTTTTCAATGAAAGTACATTAACTAGTATAGATGAGTTGCTAAATAACTTGGAAGCAATGGTGGGACCCTTGATGGCAAGAAATTAAGAATAAACAAGTTCAGTCCATATGAGTTTGGCTTTGTCTTAAACCTTGTCTTACGATTATGGTTATGACAATTCACGTGGATAAGAGCACATACACCATAAAATCTAAGTGATAAGGTTTCTCTCCGCTTCATGAAAATGATTGTGTGGAAACGCTTTCACTAAGAGAGATTTTAAGAAGATAAAAATTGTGATATTTGCATTCTCAAATTCAATTATGATAATGGAATCCCTCTTCATAGTTCGAATTGTGAGAAATGGCAATAAGTCTAAATATTCGGGACTTACTGTTGTAGGTTCTGAAATTGTTTAGACACACATGTCAGCTATCTAAGGAAAGGTGTATAAGATTGAGAAGCTTAGATAAAGGCTTATCGAAGCATATCGTATTAGAAATATGAACTTTGGAAGTCAATAAGTATTGATTTCTAGAAGTCCAACTATTTTCTGAATACGTGTCAAAGCTAGTGGGAGCATAAATGTTATGCTAGTATGGATATAATTATCATGTTAGTGGGAGCATGATTATTGTTATAAGTGTTGTAAGTTAGCAATATTAATTATAGAAAGCAAAAGTTTCACTTTGCAAAGTTGTAGGGGTTGAAAAGTTGTTTTGCTATAATTAAGGGAGAGAATATTATACTCCATTTCAAATCTAAAAGCTTAGATCGAGAAATTTTAATTGAATTTAGTCAAAAGACATATATGAATGTTATGTTTAAAACGGTTTAACATAGGGGCATTTTATATATGGCCGTATTATAGCAAGAAACTAGTAAAGTATCACATTTTTCATTATGAATCGTGTCCCATATGCTTCGGGTATAGGATCGATTGCATATGCTGTAATATTTTATAACATTCTAATTTTTACAAATGCCAAGAGCATTAAGAGGGAAAAAGGACTAGAACCGGATTTGACTAAATTAATTAAACAACTGTCAAGGACAATCTAAGGTTCGCCAAGGATTGGTCACTTGTGGGCAGTTAGAAGTATAGTAATGGATGCACCATATTGACATTATTATGAATAGATAGGACTCTATTTAGAATGAGTTGTCATATGGAAAATATGGAAATGTTTCCATATTGGGAGTTGGATGTCGAGAATCTATGTTTAGATTAGAAACTTTTGTGCAAGACGGATGTTCAAAGGAATGTACTTTGAATGCGACACTTCATATCTATGGAATTTCCTTGTAACAATCTCCAATAGAGCACTTTGTAATATCATTGGAAAAGTATTGGTGGCTTTGGTATTGTGACATTACAAAAGGATCGTTGCATAAAATGTTAGAATCTAACATATTCTAATAGTGGCAAGAATTTGGTATTCTTACACTTATGACAATTATTAGGAGTTGTGAAATGAGTATCATTGGAAATGTGTTCAATTGATCTATTTCACAAAGTATGGACCATAGGAAAACAGAGTGTGCATGCTTGGAGCATGGGACAACTGTTGTTATAATTCAAGTAATAAGTTGATTATCTGAAACATTATACAATGAATAATGAGTAATGAATACGGTGATTAAATAAAAGTGTTTTATTTATACTCAAAAGTTTGGGGCCATATTGGATTCAGTTATTCTTGTGTTTCACTTTGCATGTTTTGACTTCCCGAATAATAAGATTATTCAAACCATCCACAATCGATAAATAATTTGGAAGCAGGTATTGAAGCTAGACTGTCATGAATCCGATTGTAGATTGTCTGAAGCGTTTTAGACATAGCAAAAGTCTGCTGCATTGTTCATGAGTACTCCTAAAATAAGATTTGAGTATTGGATTAAACCCATGCTCACTTGAATCACTTCATTGATTTTATCATGCATGATTAGTGAGACGATAATATCTTATATTCTTGAATTTGAGACATGTGAGTTGTAATTTACAAGTTGGTTGCACATTGATAATATGTAAACACACCAGTAACTTAGTGTTATAAAAATATTGTTGTGTGTGATTTGATGAGTAAGTACAAACGAGCATTTGAGTCAAAGTTTATCTGTTCCTTTTACCCTAAGAGGGATAAAAGCGATATTTGTGGGCCCTTCGATGATTTAGTGATGACACCCTAAGCGCTTGGCCAAGCCGTGACTAAGTTGATGTGTTCAATTCTAGTCTGTTGCCAGTCGTCATATATCGGAAATCTGAAAACAACACATGAACAGAGAGTATGATTAAAATCAATGTCTCGGTTCATACGGTATCTAGAATGTAGAAATATATGATCCCTTATCTAAAGGACGCATTACTGATAAGAATAGAGTTGACAACGGCTTTTGAAAGCTACGATTGCTGATTAGGTTTTGAAGTCGTACTTGCAAAATAGGTATTAGACTTATCCAAGTGGGAGACTGTTGGATTTGGTGTCTAAGCCCATAATTATTTTAGTATGTACTTGACCTGATTATGAGCATGGTCCTTTTGGGTTGCCTTCACTCATGCAACTTGATAGGCTGACAAGAGGAGAGAGTAGAATTTATTATATGAATAATAAATTGGTACTCGAAAATGGCTTTATTAATATATTACAGGTTTAATATATTATTTGGAAATCATATTATTTAATTAGTATTAATCAGAAATTAATTTGGTGATCAGAAGAGACTGATTAAATAAAAGGGATTAATAATGTAATTATCTGATAGTTGCTAGTTGGTCCATGGATTTCTAATAGAGAGGGATTGGACGAAATCTATGGAGAGTCCAAGAAGATTTCGTCCAAGGGCTTTCTAGGTGGGCTTAGTGGATTGCTTAAGGCCTAAGCAGAGATTTAGGGTTTCTATATGAAACCCTAGCTGCCACACAACTATAAATAGACCCCATTACAAGTGAAATTTCGTCCAAGGCTTAAGAAACCCTAAAGTGGTCGAAATTCTCCTCTCTCCTACTTCATCCTTTGCATAGAGTGTTTGTGACTCCATTAGAGGTGCAACATTTGAGGCACTAAGCTTTCAAAGGTCAAGGATATTCAAGGAGGACTTGTTATTACTACATAACAAGAAATGTAAGATCTAAACCCTAGTTTATATGTCAATTTGATTATTATATGCTAGTTTATAGGATCATTGCTTTGGTATTCAATGGTGTTGTGTTCATAGTAGAAAAACCTAGATCAAAGCAATTAGGGTTGCATGAACACCATAAGAATGATGTTATGCTCATAACCCAACAAAACCATCAAAATACTATATATATATATATATATATATATATATATATATAGGAGTCTCATACTCTACATGATCTCTAGTTATCGTAGTTCTCCTTGACTCAAGAACGGATCCTCTGCTTCGAGTAGTATGGGCCCATACTACCTTCCCTATCTATCCGTACTTTCCTTAACGGTCGCTTTGAATCCTCGAAGTCACTCCCTGTCCACATATACAACCCTCCATAAAACAAGGCTCCCAACACGAAATCTCTTCCTAGGTTTTCCCTAGGGAAAACACCATCCCACTCTCCGTCATCGGCTGCAGAAGGAACTACTACCATCACTCTCTAACTAGCTTATTAATACAATTACATGTCACAGACATCAGATAATTCTTCGAATGAAAGGTCTCACACTACAACGGTTGGAATCATACAAGAGCTGCGCAATAGTGTTAAAACCTAACCTTCTAAAATTATTTAGTTTCCGAAATATGTAACTTAGCATATTCGCTTACTAGTTAGCTAATGTTAGTGAGAACTCCTAAAAAGCACAAAGCAAGCAACATTCGGGCATCGAGTAATTGGAATCAAGCATAAGCTAATTAAGCCACCCTATCACTGACTGATCAATACTAGTATGAAAGTCTACAAGCTCATATAGTAGGCATAAAAAGGCATCTCTCCTAGCATTTATCATGTAAATCTGGAGCAGATCCGTTTCCCTAACTATCATGCGATTCACAGATTCTTAAATCAAAGCATATCATAAATCATGTATGAGTATTTTGGGAAAACTTACTTAACCTCGGTCGATTGCATGCACCATACCCTTTTCTTTTATTAGAAACTCTTTTTATAAAACATTTCTTTTTGAAATTTTTTTACCAAACCCTCAGTTTGAGTTCAGACATACCCGAGAGTACATCTGAATCCCTCAAACTAAGGCTCTTATACCAACTTGTAACGTCCTGAAATTATGACCAAAAAGTTTCGTTTTTAAATTAATAAAACAATTATCCCAAAACATCAACATAAAACCATGGTGGAACAGATTGTATAAATGCATCATAAATCATTAGAGTAATCATAAAATGCAGAACGAGGTGGTGTGTGCACTGGAATCATCCCGGGCTCTTCCTTTTAAAACCAGAATTACCTGAATCACGAATGGAAAACCGTAAGCACAAAGCTTAATGAGTTCCCCAAAATACCACATACATACGTAATAAACACATGATGGACCCCGCCGCATCGAGCCTCGCCCGGTATTGAGCCCCGCTCGGTATATAGATCTGTTAGTCATTGGGCCCGACCCGATATACATATAAACATATAAGCATATAATCATACAACCCATGTGATAATAGCATACATAATAGTCATCAGGCCACACCCGACATCCGGCCTTGCCCGGTAAACATACAAGCACATAACACATGCAAGAGTCACGCATACTTCTAGCACCCTAACATAATAAAACATTGACCGACATTGTTGCCTTCTACCCGCGAAACACAGTGAGAAAACTCACCTCTAGTCGTTGAATCACTCAAAAGAATCTCTGTCTGCTGGTTTGGAAAATTCTCGCGCAATCACCATCAAAATAACATCCAATTATTAATTGGATCTCGACCCATAACCAGAGTCTAAACTACTTAGCCCATAACCAGTGTAACTGACCATTTTACCCTTTATCTAACTTGGCCCAAAGCGAAGGCCCAACCCAATTACTCAAAAGGCCCAAATCGTAAATTGCAACCCAAAGCCCACTTATGGCCCAATCTTCCAAATTGGGCCCAAACCCATCATGGGTCTAAATCAATGGAAGCCCAACATACTAGACTCAAACCCATAATAGAAGTCTGATGGACCAACAAGGCCTAACTATGAAAGCCCAAATTATGGCCCAATACCGAAAATGGCCAAGCCTAAAACGCCCCCTGTTGAGTACGGGGGGCGTACTCAACTCATATGACCAACGTAGTCCCCTGTCCACATGTCTTCTTCATTAAGCACTTAAACAGTTAAGCCCTTTCTCCAAACTCTCAGATCTGGTCCCTCAAGGTGACTTATGATGTAAATTTGGCAACTTTACATACATGCATGGCTTAATGGGACTCAAAAGCTCAAAAAGTGCTAAAAAAGGTCTTAATACATGCATGCATCAAAATTATCCATAAATTTTACATTTTTATGAGCATTGGGACTGAATGGAGCTAAGATCTAACATCCATTGCTTCTGGAGTAGATCAAAAGATCACATTTAACACAAAAGACTCACAAGTGAACAAAATACCCCATAAAATAGATCTAACATATATGATCATCAAGGTGTGAGTTTTTTTTACCTCAAATAGCTTAATTAGAAGCTAACCCTGGATCTACAAGCCTAATCCACTCCTTCAAGTGTTCCTCTTCTTCTACTCCTTCACAAACCACCAACAAACACTCTTTCAAGCTCAAAACTCACCAAATCACTCTAGGGTTTCGATTTATGGGACAAGGAGGATGGAGGTTGGTCTAAAATGTCCAAAATATGAGTTCAAATCCTTTAAATAGGGCACAAACGCTAAAAATTAGGGTTTCTCCCAGCCTTGCGTATGCCATGCGTACTCCATGTACGCCCCGCGTATGTGGATGGAATCCGCGATCAACATTTGGCTAGTATTCTAAGCGTACTCATAGAGTAATCCCCGTGTACTAGAAAAGGACCAAATTGATAATAAATTACATTAATGATCGTGAATCTTCCATTCGTCATGTCGTGGTGGATGATCACCACGTCGTGGTCTTCTGTCTTTAAGCCTTCTTTGTCTTTTTTTATTTATTTATTTAGCCTGCATTTTCCTGCTTCCAGCTCGTTGTTTACTTCCTATTCATCTCGAGCATGTCTTTTCTACTACAAAACATATTTCAACCATAATAAGTACCTTTTCTCCCAAAATAAGCATAATAGTAGCTAAAGTATTATAAATATGCACGAAATATATAACTAAATGTGCCGATATTAACAAATGAACATATGTTCAAAAAAAACTTTTTATAGAATGAAAATGAGAGAATATGAAGAAGATAGAAAATGTTCTAATATGTTACATAAATGAACACACGTAAAATCCATTGTTCTACATTGGTCATAAATGCTTAAACAATTACATATCAATTTATGTTTATACATGAACATATGTTCCAAAATGAATAATGTTCATTGACTCAATCAGCATAAACTCAACCAATTTTCTCAATATAATCCACTTGAATTCCCTTTTTTCTATCAATTCTTTTATCAAAAGTCTTATCGATCCAATCACATGGTGCATCATTCTGCATTTTTGTAAAGGATAAAAGGAAGAATCACTGAATTAAATTAGAAAATGAATCATTTTGTTTAAAACACGGTCATTAAAACATGACCTTAATGCTCAATATGAACTTAAATTCAAGTTTATAGAGTCAAAAATAGAGGACAAACCAAACAAATAAGACAAAGCCATGAACATATGTTCGTATATGAACATAATGTTCATATATGAACATGTGTTGATGTTTGAGAAAAGTTCATGGGTAAACTTGATGGGTTTTATGTACTCTAACATCCTTATGGTGCACATACAACTCTAATTCTTATGATCTAAGTTTTCTCTAATTATAGATGCAATATTGTTTTTCCAAAGCATGAAGCCTAAACTAGCATACAACTTGATATATGAATCATAAAAACTAGTTAAAAGATTACCTCTTGTTGTAGCTTGTTTGTATTTGGCCTTTAAGAGCTTAGCTCCCCAAGTGTGATGGCTCAAATGTTTCACAACACACCAAGAACAAAAGGAGGCTTGTGAGAGAGAGAGAGAGAGAGAGGCTAGGAAGCACAAATCGGCTAGTATTCTTCATTAGAAGCTATATGGGCCAATTTTAGGGAGTTAGGAGTTACTTTTATAGCATAGGGTTTCATCCATGTAAACCCTAATTCACCATGACTCTTCACATTTCATAGGCCTTTTGGGCTAAACCTTCATGGACTCTCATATGGGTTTAGTCCAACCCTAATCAACATGGATCATTGGTCCAAACTATACGTATTACTGATTTACCTAATCAGTCCCTGTAAATTTAATCACTCTCTTTTGATCACTAAATTAATTCAAAATTAATTTTTGATCAATACTAATTAAATAATGTGATTTCTCAATTAATATATTATACTTATAATATATTAATAAATCACAAATAACCTCTTTCTCAAATATCCATCCTATCAAATTGTTCCAGTGAATTGCAACCCAAATGGATCATGCTACTTTCGGGTCAAGTACATACCAATTATAGTTATGGGCTTAGACACCTAATCCAACAAAACTTACATTTATGTTTACAAATCTGAACATAAAAGACAATCCTAAGTTATATTTTTTCCATATCCTTCAACTGTTCCGTTGGTGGTTAGAACATACCCTTTACCAACATTGAAGTGTGGACAGATTTCCACTTCACATACCTATAATACAACACTTAGAAAAATGAAGAAATCATAGGATTTTTTTTCATGTGCAAATTTGACATAGTTCATCTTTGCACAACCAAACCTGATAACAAAACTTCATACATATGTTTATATATAAAAATATGTTCATATATGAACGTATGTTCATATATGAAGGCATGTTCATATATGAACATTTCATATTATGATACTAGATTCATTCATATGAAGTGTAGAGAGTTTTTCAGTTCACACGCCTCTGATACAGTTATTCGAAAAAAATCAACTATGAGTCTATGATAAAGATGAATGAATTGTGAGTAATCGATGGTTTGAGTGTAAAGCACTAATAATATAAAATCCAATTTGTAGGAAAACCTCAAAAAGAGCATCAATCAAACTAAAATTCATAAAATAATTGAAACTTTTTGAAAAAATGGATCACACCTAGATATTGCAAGAGATGAATAGAATAACACTATAATACAAATAATATTTTAGATCTTATAAGGATTCAACATGTATATCAGACTCCACAAATATTAGATTAACAAAAATAAGAAGCAACAACCATCTTCACAAAATCTATTTCAGAAAATAACGAAGCTATCTAGGAGCAACATGTATAACAGACTCCACAAACATCAGATTAACAAAAATCAAAAGCAACATTCAGCTTTACAAAATCAATTTCAAGAAATAGCGAAGCTATCTAGAATTTAATTCATCAGAATTCAAAAAAAAATAGATTTAAGGGAAAACAAAACAAACTTGGTGATGGAGAAGGAAACTCCGATAAAGAAGACTGAATTTCCAATGAAGGCACAACGAACACTATGATGGGACAACATGTCTGGCGAAGGAAGGAGTAGTGCTGACGACTAGCGAATTGACATATTTAATTTTCCACTAATTGATGGTCTAGGAACAACATACATTCAATGAATATCACCAACATCCTTAGGATCTAGCCTTCGTTCAAAGCTATTCACCTCCGCCGTTACTGACCACCAGGCCTCCGATCTCTCTGTGTTCTTACTTCTCTGTCGGATCAAATGGATTTCTCAAATAATATGTCAAATAGACTTACGCATATAGCTAATGTGTTCTTCGGTCTTGGTGGATTCTCCATCAATCTCAATCATGGTCTTGGAATCAGTGTAAAACTGATGAAATCTAGGGTTTCAAATAAAAGAAGTAAATAGCAGTGAAATCGAGCATCTAGGATGGGTAAATGAATATTAAGAATGCAATCTTGTGCTTTACTTGTGCGTTGGGGTAGACGAAGGGTAATATGAATAGAGATTTCGATGTTGTTGTCGTGAGTATAGAATGTGGGGGGTTTCAGAGAGGAATGAGATCTATTGATGAAGGGAGAGGATTTTGACAACTCTGAGCTGAAATCATCGGTAGTTGAGATATCTTCGATCAACAATGAAAGACAGGGATCGGTGAGTGGTAATCAGTTGTGATGAAGGAGGAAGATGAGGACGTGAACTAGTTCTCAAAATAAAAGAGAGAGATGGTGTTGATTACGATGGCTAATGTTTATGATTTTTAAATATACACTTGCTGGCTTTTGATAATCTAGGTGACAGCGTCTAATTTTTTTGTGTGTCAATTTATGTGACATCCCCATTTTCACGGCCAGAAAAGACCGATTTTGTTTATGCTTTATAAAAATCAGAGTACCTCTTTTAATAAAAATGTTGCGGAATTTGTTCCTAGAAAAACATGTTAAATTCGTTATCAAAGCATTTCCAAAGAAATGTATTTTTATCCATTTTAAAACATTTGGGATGTCATCGTCAATACAAAAACATAAGAATAAATGGAACTTACATTCATTTACACTAGTGATCTACATATCTTTTGAATCCCTCGGTGTAAAGTAACTTCGTATCGAAACCTGTGATACAAATAAGCTTGAGTGGGTCAGGAAGGGAAACCTGGTGAGTACATAGGATTTTCAACCCACAATAATATAATTATTATGTTAAACATTAAACAATCAACCCAATTACCCATCCCCATTATCTTCTTTACTTTTAAGGATCTACCCTAAGATTCAACTATTCCTCGTTCATTCATTCCTAAGGAGTATCCTAAGGAATCCGCACTAAGTCTACATAGTTGCCAGGGTTTATCTCGTTTATTGACAATATCGTTTTTGAGAGTCCACTCGCAATACCTGTCAATGGGTTTTTAGAGTACACCGGGTGAACACGTCGTTCACTACACTTACAGGTTGCGAGCCTACTAGTGTTCCACTAGACTGTCTAGAATAGTTCGTGGTTGTCATCTATACTCTACTAGATGACAGGGCCATCGCTTAGGTCATCGTTTGGCTCATCGTTTGACTCATCGTTTTGGCTCATCGCTTTGGCTCATCGTTTTGGCTCATCGCTTTGGCTTATCATTTTGGCTCATTGCTTCGCACCATATTTTATCACTCATATATCATCGCTCATCATTCATCTCATCTTTCATCGCTCATAATTTATCTCATCTTTCATCACTCATGATTTATCCGACCTCTAATCTACCCATTTTTACCCAACACATTTTGTAGATATAAAAGACATATACAGTTTAGATCATTTAAAACATGTATAAAACGTTTCATCCGGCATAGATAGCAAGTATTCAGACAGTTGATACACATAGCACGTAATTTATATAAAATATTTCATATCTATGTGTAAGATGAAAGTAACTATGCACTCATTTGTTAAGGTGGTGATTCTGAACTCAGACAGCGCTTTGCTTCTATTATTTTATTTTCTTTCGACGAAACCTAGTATCATTACCACTAGAGTTTAGTCTAATATTCACCGAGACTAATTAATAGTCTAGCTATTATTACTATTATATAAGCGTTAAACAATATTCTTCACCCACTATGTACAGACAAGTGCCAGACATAAAACACTGGAGGGCAGGACCATTTTGGCATATAGAACTTCTGAAATCCAACAACCCTATGCGACCCTTTAAACCAGATTCCCCGTACCACGAGTGGTTAAAAAGATATTATAACGACACTCATATAACTCATAATAATAGCCCAAGTATTTATTATAAGTTCCTAATAACGTTACTATAATTCAATAAAAGCTATATTAAAAATAGCATAGGTGTAGCTCACTTACAGCGGGCTTTATAGAAAACCGGGCTTCGGTTGGAGCAGCGTTTCCAAACCGAAATGCTCTTTTTCTCAAGACTTCGGGAGCCTTGGGGCTTCCTTCAGGTGCTAGGGGGGTTTACCTAGGATTAGGTGGGGGTTAGGGAGGTAGTGAGAGAAAGAAGAAGGATTTGGTGTGAGAGAAGTGGCTGCCCTCAACCTCCTTTTATGGGCGAGGCTTCGAACTTACGTGGGGCGTAATGGTCCATCGTACAACACGTGTCGCAAAAGGGTTGGGTCATTGTGGCATGCTCCGGAACCGCGCAAAGGATCGGAACATTGGGCGTACCGAACTCAGACGCTGGGCGTATGCGAAGTGCGACATGTCACCCATCTGAAGCGAAGCGTGGGCAACAAGGGACGGCTGGGATTGCGCCATGTCAGCAATCTCGCAACAACTTTGCAAATCACATACTCGACTTCTAACATCCATAACTTTTGCATACGAGCTCCATTTTCGGCGCTCTTTATATCCACGTGTAGGCGGGAAAGTACTCTACAACTTTCGTTTAGACTTCGATGGCTAATTTTGACTTTATTTTAAAAGTTATATTTTTAACAGGCCGGGATAGGGTTGGTCCGTTAAAAATTCATAACTTGTTCATCCGACGTCCGTTTTTGTCTGTCTTTTTGTCGTTGAGTTCCTATTAATGAGATATTCAATTCTCATTTAGGCCGCGTTGGCCAAAAATTGTTCGATCTAGAATTCGGGTTTCGGGTCGTGCACTGCTAGGCCAAATCTTAGAAAAATCATAACTTCCTCATACGAAGTCAGCTTTGGGCGTTCTTTTTATGCACACTCTCGGTTTAACGTATACTAAAACTTTTGTTTAGATCACTAAGGTTAAAAATTGATCCATCATAAATTCACTTTTTACGTTGTGCAGTGTCGTGCCGGTTCTGTCGCGAAACTTCGACATGTTATAACTTCTTCGTTATAACTCGGATTTCAGCATTCTTTATATGTACGGAACCCTAGTGACATATTCTACAACTTGGTTAAGATTACTCCTAAATAATCTTCCATCAAAAACTCATTTTTAATGCTCATTGTCTCTAAATTGACAAAAATGAAAAAGAAAATATATTGTTTGATAATTTGAATACGTTCAATCTTACATAACTATTGTCATTATTACGCATTATCAGTAATTAAATTGTCTATAAGGTTGTTGTTGTTGTTGTTGTTATTATTATTATTATTATTATTATTATTATTATTTATTATTTATTATTATTATTCTCATTCTGTTAGAATGTTGTCACAATATTTATTGAGTCGTATTCTGTACAAATGAAAATGAGTGAAAAACGATGCATAAGAACAAAAATGAATAAGAATTAACAAGAATGCATGAAAATGACAATAGTTGTTTAATGTTGAATATATTACATCACTAAACAACATATTTTCTTAGTAATTTTCTTAAAATAGCACTGTCTATATGTCCGCACAATAGTTGTTCATCCACATTATAACCTAACCCTATATATATATATATATATATATATATATATATATATATATATATATATATATATATATATATAGGGTTAGGTAAATTGTGAGACCACTATATTTTGTGAGACGGGGAGACGCAATCCTAGCAACTCATTTTGTAGATAAAGAAAACATTTTTAAAATGCAAAATAATTGAAAGTTTTCGAATTTTTTTAAATAAAATTATTTTTGTAATTTTTTAATCCAAAACAATAAAAAAAACTAAAAATAAAAAATAAAAAATCACCGTTTTTTTGAAATATTGTAAAATATTCTAGAATATTAGAATATTCTAGTAGAATTGTTAGATGTCATTTTATGCATCTTTTAGGGTAGTTTTCATTATTATTTAGTATCACATTTTGTACATTTGCATTTCATTTATTTAAATAATGTTCAGCTCATGTAATTCGTAAGAATTCCCGTACTGCTAATGTTTTTATGTCAATTTCAGATAGTTTGAGTGGAGTAGTGCTTTGGGAGCAGTTGGATATGCGTTTGGAGCTTGAGACTTATGAAGGATTATGAGGAATGTTTGGAAGATGCTTTGGTCAAGAAACATTCGATTGAATTGATTACTCGAAGATAGAATATGTAATCTAAAGTTAAAGGATGTTGCTGGCTGCTTTGACCCCCTGTCAGTATTTTGACCATATCTCAAGAACCATAACTCCGATTGACGCGATTCAAAATGATCTGAAAAGTAGACGAAATTTCGGACGTCTTAGGCACAACATGCGATTGCAGGTTGCCTTTATGCGATGACATGGGGCCTTTTTGCGATCGCAGGTTAGGTCGCAGCTTGGATTCGAGGTTTTTTAGTGCCAAAAATTCATCCGGAAGCAAAAAAAGTGAAAACCTACGATCGCAGGTTGTGTACATGCGATAACAGGTTGGCCAGAAAGTGCTAAAATGGTATCCCACTTCATAAAAAAGGCACGAGACGCGTTTACTTCAAAACCTACGATCGCAGGTTGTGTACATGCGATCACATGCACGTTGTTTTTGCTGCTGGACGTATAAATATACCCTCATAACCTTCCAGTAACCGAAGTTGGCGATTACAGAGGTACCAGACGACGAAAATACAATTTTGGAGGCGTTTCTTCTCCGATTTCAACGAATTCTGAAGATCTGAAGACTGTGGATCATCTCCTTCAAGTAGATTAGTAAGATTAGTTGTTTGATGTCTCTTTTCATCTATTTTCAACAGATTTTGCCCATGTTTGGCTAAATCGTAGTTTTCAGTTCTGCATAAGACAAGTACTTTTCATGTGATTGATCAAGAATATTAGAATATTCTAGTAGCATATTAGAATAATTATATATATATATATATATATATATATATATATATATATGACAAACTTACTAGAATACTTTAATATTCTAACATTCTAAAAATCAAATTAGAATATTTAGAGGGTAATATTTTATTAGAATATATCACGTATTTAAAAAAAACAGTAATTTTTATTTTATTTTTATTTTTTTAGGTAAATAAAATGATAAAAATAATAAATATAAATAGAATTTTTGGATTTTTCCTTTTATTTTGAATTTTAAAATTATTTTTAGATTGTATCTCACGGTCTCACAAAATTAACACGGTCTCAAATGAACTTAAACGTATGTGTGTGAGTGTGTGTGTGTGTGTATATATATATATATATATATATATATATATATAGTTATTCTATTCAAAGTAATTATTGTGTTATTGTATGCATAAATGTGGGTCAATCATTTTACTTATTTTAAGAAAAACGTGATTTACCTATATTATTAAATAAAAGAAAAATAGAATAATGCCATTTAACTAAAAGAAGGCTAATATTGTACATTTGCATTGCCTTAAGATTAGGAAACCCAAATTTAAAAAAACAAAAACAAACTTTCAGATTTTAATGGATCTTTGATTATCTTAATTTTTGAATTTTATTTTTTTTAAATTAATTTAGTTTAAATAATTCTAACACAATTTTTAATCATACCCGATTTTATTTTGTGAGAATGACATTCTTTTTATAATGATATTCTATGGAAATACAGGCCATAAACTAATAAAGAGACTTACTTCTCGCAGAATAAACAAATTTTTAGATACAAGTTAAATTTTTTCTATCACATCTTTGAAAAAATAAAAAACTTTTTATTTTATTTTATAATAATAAAACACTCCCTAATAACAAACAATTATAATATATAGATTATTCTATTGGAATATACTATTACATATACTCTTATCATTCTATTATAGATTAATCTAACAAAATATGACAATGAGTAGTGCATTTTTCTGGAAGATCGGTGACCATTGAGTATTGTTCATGTCTATCCCACACACATTCATCCAACCTTCGGGTCATTAATCATCATGATTTCATTCATTCTATGAGAATAACTATCATGAAAATGAATTATGTAAGAATAAAACTACGTGAGAATGTTTTTATACGACAAGAATAAAACAAATTTTAGTAATTCTAAGAGAACTCATACTAAATGTTAAAATCAAGTAACACAAATAACGAACTCATAAATTATTTTTGTGTTCTTCAAGAATTTGAACATTAAGTTCTTTTTCAGACATTTCTACAAACACCTGGTGTGCAATATTCTCATAGAATTATTTTTTTGCTCTTTAAGATTTTTAAACCTCCATGCTTTGTTAGAATCACATAATTACTGTTCACGAGAAATATTTCCATGAAAAAAATCAAAAAAAAAGATGAAAATACTTACAAAATCAGAACATGAAAATACCATAAATCTTACCATGTGTTTCTTCTTCCTCAACACCAGTTTCCGTAAATGCCTGTATGGCGATTTCTATCCTCGGGAACACGATCCTAAATGGGACATCCAGACTCCTATTAATCACCGTGTTCTATTTTGTGTCGGAGTCATGGTTGCGCACTGGTTTGCAACATTTGAAGCGTTTTTGTGCCCTTTTCTTTCATTTGAACATTCAACGGGAAAAAAAAACGTGGACGAAGGCAGTTAATCGATGGAAAATATGGAGGCTAGAAAGAATCGGAGGCATAAATCAATTGAGGGGTTTCGATCCTCGATTAATCGAGTGATAAGGAACGAATGTAGGTCAGAAATCAACACACGAATCAACGATCGCCTGTGGTGTAGAGTTGATTTGAAGAAAGGAGGACGACGAAGCAGCCGTCTTCGATCTCGGTGGGGGAAGCAATGGGCTGTTTAGTAGCTCTTGGCTTACTCTCTTCTGGTTCTGGTGCCACAACTTCACTTAATTCCTGGAGGTTGGAGCAATCTTGGGATTTGGGGATTGATAATGTTGACAGTGTACGAGGAGTGTGTACGAGCAGGAACTCCAATGGCCATCCCGCCCCTCTGCGTCGGTGGGATTGAAGTTAACGAGGAAGAAGGTCGGTGTTTTCTATCTAGGGTTTTAAAGCGGTAAATGTAAACAATTTTACCTAAATTAAAGGGTTTATGATTTGAATAATTAATTACCAAAATTAGTTAAAAGCTAAGATTACAATTTTACCCCTATCTAGGTTTTTAAATTGATTGGTCCACATTTATGCATACAATAACACAATAATTACTTTAAACACTTGACGTATCTCTCTCTCTCTCTCTCTCTCTATATATATATATATATATATATATATATATATATATATATATATATATATATATATATATTAACTAGCAGTGTACCCGCGCAAAGCGGCGGGGAGTGTAAATTCTTTCGGTGATATGTTTCCTCTACAAAAATGTTATGTTACAAAAGAAAGTACATGTCGAAGACAAAATAATCAAATTATGGTGTTATTTGTTACATGATACATCAAATAACCGATAAAAACAAACTGGTCAAGACGACATAAAATATGAAATGTTTAATCCATTCAAACAAAAATAAAGAATTATAAGAATACACAAAATATGAAAATTTGTAATAACACATGACTAATTATATATTATTAATCGTGCAAGACTTCTTTATACACCACATTTGATGTATAAACTTCATCACCTTTTAAATTTTCGTTAGGCTTTACTAATATTTTTGTGTCCCTAGCAGAAACAATATTATGTAAAAAAAACTTAAAGTTTGTTTTCTTTATGATTTTATTACTAACTTTGGACTTTTATGCTATAAATTTGGATATGACGGCTAGTTTTTTTTCACTATCGTGGATTAGTTTCAATAGATGATTAGCTTTCTTTCCGCAGACATCAAATATATTTATTTTAGTGAACACTTTCCTTTTGGCAATGGTTATCTCCCTTATTTTTAATATGAATGTCACCCATTGCTCATTTTTTCTTCTAGATTTTGAGCTTCGTAATAACATCCTCAATTCAAAAAATGATACGATAAACATGAAAATGAAAAAGATCAAACATAGATCTTTCCACAAAATTGAACCTCGATGTTTAGAAAATCGAAGTCGGTCAAAAACTAAGTATCTATTTAAAATATCTATTTAGCCGTCTACCCGCGCAAAGCGGCGGGCGGCGAATAATTTGATCTCTTTAGAGTTAAAACCATTTTGCGTTCACTTCAAGAAATGAATATTAAATGACATCTATTTTTCAAGAACATTATCATACCATATTAAGGGGGTGTTTGGCTAAGCTTTTGTAAAACAATTTATTAAGTTCCACATCACTATAAGTTAAAAAAGTGATTGGATTAAAATAACTTATTCCGGTGGGGAACCTCTAATACGTCATTTTTTCATAAGTTACCCTACACTTACTTATTAACTTATAAGCTAATAAACTAATAAGCAATAAACTTTTTTGCCAAACACCCCTTAAATGGTTATTACTTCCATTTATACATACCCAAACCACTTGTACTGTTTATCGTCCTCTTTTTTTTTCGTTTTCATTAATTCCTTTATTAATTTAATGTCCTACTAAGTAAAATGCTAAAATATATGAATAATAGTTTATAAAAATAAACCTTTAGAATATCAGGTGTTGTGATTCAAAAGTCGATAAATAGGCCTTTGAGAAGGCCAAAATACTGAGGTGTCAACTTGTTAATTGTGATTTTAAACCAAGTTTGGTCACAATTAAAACATTTTCAACGATGATATGTAATTCAAGGATTTATACTGATTTAGGTTCTCGAAACCTTAAAATATTGAACAAAATCTATATAGAACCTTATAATAAGGACAATAATCACCGTAATCAGGAAGTCCATGTGATGAAACTTGATAGTATAAGGGCCAATGATGAAAAAGGTTTCATTTTTAGACTAAACAAGATGAAAAATATATAAACTACCTTAATCATGTCAAATCTTGTGTTTAACCGTTCTTTATTGCAAAAGTAAGATGCCAAAATATACAAACTAATGATAATACAATGCTCTAACTGGCCCTCTTGGTTGAGTTCTTTGAACCTGCAAAACCAACACATTAAAGAAATATAGTAAAAACCTTTTTAAAAACAAACCTGATATAATAAAACCTTCACCCAATATATTTATAAGATAAAAATACAAAAAGTTAAAAATGATGAAATCAATTACAAGTAAGGATTAAAATAAAAATATATTAAGAAAGAGCCATCTGCAGAAGAGATATTTGAATCAACATGTATTTTCTGATGGTTTCAAATTTTGAATTATCCGAAATTAAGGGAAGGAGATAGAATTTGTTAAGAAATATAAGGATTCAAAACACAGGTTAAACTTTAATATTATTTTATTGATGACTACTTGTACTATTAGCTTAATGATTTGAACGTCTTAAAAAAATAATATTATTATAATCAATCTATTTTTAGAAATAATTAGATTTCTTTTATAAAAGAGTATATATATATATATATATATATATATATATATATATATATATATATATATATATATATATATATATATATATATATATATATATATCGAACATGACATGATGTGTGTTATGTGTGTGTTTATGTATGTGCGTTGGGACATTTAAAAATAAATGACAACGTAATTCGTCATAGTAAACATGTATGCATGAAATCGACTCAACCGATATCTTATTGATCCTTTTAAGCGTGATGATAACAAAGTTCGAACCTTAACACCAACGTATGTATTTTCTTTGTTTACGGTTCTCTTTATAAAACAATATTTAATGAAACGGGCTTAAACTGTAGTTTTCTGAAGTAACTTGATCATTGATAGGAAAATATCTTCCCAACCACTTTTTTACAACTATAACCACCATGGAAAAGACAACCATGCATCTTAAAGACCAAACACCAGACAACCATTTATGCACAACAATATTCATCCAAGTCTTTTCACCCAAAAAAAATGAATTTATATTTCATTGGACATAGATTGATTTTCTATATATAAAAAAAAGTAGTCATTTTATAGTTTAAATAGTATTAACAAATCAAATAGTAAAAACTATAAGATTAGCTATAACAGAAACAAGTTGAACGATTCGATTAAACATATTTTATAACATGTCAATTTTGTTGTATTAAATAATAAAATGTTATTTTATTGATAGCTTCTGTAACTATTTTTAAATACATTAATTATTTATATAATTTGAAATAAACTTCTTATACGTATTTTTGGTTGATTTCGTTGATAAATTTAGATATTCTGTGTTGATTCCGTACGTTGTAATCACAGCGATCCTAAAGACTTAAAGAGTAAAGACATTAGACAAGTGATCAAGTTTTGTGAATAAATTTTAAAAGTCGATTAAAAAAAAACTTTTATTATGTGTAACATAAACGTTAAGGAACAAAATGTGTTACAGAATAAAGAAATTAAACTACAACAAGAAAAGAAACACCAAGAACTTATCGGAGTAGGCCCCATTTTTGATAATTAGGTGACGGCGACAGCAACGGCGACGGTGGTTGAACGGCAGCTCTTTTCTTTTGTTGTTTCAAGTCGTTATAAAAATTCTTAATGAATTCCTCCGCGGCCTTATCCACCTGAAGAGTGTCCTCCTCCGTGTTATTCACCGGAAAAGGCGAGTCTGTCACCCGTAGCTGCCGTACATTCTGACTTCCTCCAAACCCCAGTAGCGTCAACGGCGATTTTTCTGGCTCTACCATCGTCGCCGCTTCGTAATTATTTAAAATATCGAACACCCTTTTGACATTATCAACGGTTAAGTCATAATCCTTATGTGACCTCCGGTATAACGCACCATGGTGGTGGTTGCTGGCGAAGTAATGGTGGCGGTTGTTTTTACGTTTAGAGTGAAAAAGAGGGGTGTCACTGCAACTGAATTCGTATTCACGGGGAGAGATGAAGGTGGCACGGATGTTGTTGGGGCAGCAGGTGAGGGCGGAGGAGAGTGTTTGGTGTTCAAGAAGGAGGTTTCCGATAGCCTTTCCGGCGATCTTGGTGGATCTTTTTAGCATCATGTGGAATTCAAGCCATGGTATGTTTTTTGATAAGCCTCTTTTCACCATGTAGAGAATTGCTCTTATTATGCTCCAGAGCTTCTTGGCCATCAGCGGCGCCGTTTGTTCGATCTCCATAGTTGTGGGAGAGAGAGAAGGAAGGGTAGAGAGAGAGATATAGAAGGGGTGTATATATAAGTCATATTAAACGAAAAGAAACAGAAAATAACTATTAATTTAACGAAATATGAATTATAAATGTTAACATTATTATGGACAAAATTAATACATTGATCCTATAAATAATAAAATTAGGGACGTTTTTGTCATTGATAGTGAAATTAAATATTTAGATTTAGATAAAAATCTAAAATTATGTATTATTTGAAGTTGTGCTAATCGTTTAATTAGTTAGATAAAATTGCAAAATGGTTCTTGTGGTATGCATTTTTTTAGGATTTCAGTTCAAACCTCGATTTTTTTGGATTCATGGTTCTTTTGGCCTAGTTTGTACGTAGAATTGGTCCCCCGACTTAACTTCCGTTAAATTGTTGCTGTTAACTCCCTCATGCGCCTCCCACATGAGTGTATATTTGTCTTTTCATTTCTAAGGGACCATTTTTGCATCTTAAAAAAATATATCCCCTTTTTTAAAAAAAATAATACCTATTTATTTATTTTAATAATTAAAAAATAAAAGAGCTCTCTCTCTCTCTCTCTCTCTCTCTCTCTCTCTCTCTCTCTCTCTTCCCTTTTATTCTTCCCAAACACCATTGTTGAAGAAGCGTCACCCAAAATCCCCTGTCGAACATCAAACAAACAAACAGACCCTTGGATGGTTGTTTCCGGCGAGATCAAAAGGAGCTACAACCCTCTCGACGATTAAAATCGATGTTCAACACCTCCGCAACCCTCCTACAGTCGAAAAAGCACTACCCCAAACACCCCACCTCAATCGTTGTTGCTGCAGCTGCTCTAATTCCTTTCTGAATCGTTGCTATCAATGATGAGAAAGAAACCTTGATGAGGCTCACCG
Organism: Lactuca serriola; assembly: GCF_051521515.1. Classification (NCBI taxonomy): domain Eukaryota; kingdom Viridiplantae; phylum Streptophyta; class Magnoliopsida; order Asterales; family Asteraceae; genus Lactuca; species Lactuca serriola. The sequence continues at coordinate 297,459,881 of NC_136412.1, forward strand.
GGGAGCAGCCTCGCCACCTCCTTCGTTTGTTCATTGCATCTTTCCCCCTTCGCACCTTTCCTCACCGAAGTTGCTGTCGCAACTTACTTGTTTCCCTCGGATCTTCCTTCCATCCTTCCCGCATTCGCAGATCAATGCTTAAGCAACCCTTGCTGTTTCCGATCTTATTCTTCCTTCATCGGTCCGATTGAGCACATGTGACACTCCCTTTGATCGGCGACTGCAACTGCCTCCCTCCCATGTGTGTTTTGATGCCGAATTGGGAAAAGGAACAGTGAAGGAGGGCTCGCCGGAGATCGATGCCACCCCTCCTTACTATCGTCGGCCACTGCCAAAGACTCCAATCGTCCTCCTCGCTCGTTTCTTTCTTTACTCGATCTGAAAAACCACATTTATTACTAATCTGAAAACCAGGGTTGGAGATGGTGGATGAAAGGTGGTGTATGGCAGTGGTTTGTGTGATATGCCTGAAAGATGAAGACATTGAAGATGATGAAAATATACTTGAAGGAGAGAGAGAGAGAGAGAGAGAGAGAGAGAGAGAGAGAGAGAGAGAAAGAAAGACTTCTTTTATTTTTTTAATTATTAAAATTAATAAATAGGTATTATTTTTTTTTTTAAAAAGGGATATGTTTTTTCAGGTGCAAAAATGATCCCTTAGAAGTGAAAAGACAAATATACCCTCATGTAGGAGTAATTTATAATTAGTTTAATATATTTACCGTTTAAAAAAAATAGAATCATCGACCTATGATAACTCATAAAAAAATCAATTAACAAAAAACTTGTTATAATAGTTAATCATTTGTTATAAATTAACTAACTTATCTCTGTATATGATAAGTTTATTCTATGAGTATTCGAAAAGTAGTTGTTAGGTTTTAAAATTGGAATAATAACTTAAAAGGGTAATATTTCGATTTGTACATATTTAATCATTGAGTTTTTTTTTTTCCGTCTATATTTACCCATTCAACTTGTTAAATTGTACACATTCAATCCTTATGACCGACTACTCTAGGTTAGCTGAGAAAAATGACATAATAGGGTAATATATTTCTCACTTTGTACATATTTAGTCCTTGATATTTTTTTTTTGCACATTTAGTCCTTAATATATTTGTTTGTAGCAAAATAAGTCATTTTTGTTTATTTACTCATTCAGTACTTATGACTGATTTCTTTAGGTTTTTCTCACGACATCATATGTGGGACAATCATTAATGAGGTGTTTGGGGCCATTGATACTTACGTCTATCGCGATCTCGACTGCTTGGTTGCTTAGGTCTTGTGGTTAGTCTTAAGTCTTGTGTTCTGACGTAACTTCTTCATGTGATATCAGATTTTAACGATCTTTATATCCATGTGTTCGTTTTTTGAGTCTACTATAATTTTCGTTAAGATTAATCCTATAAAAATGTGATATGTTTTTACAGGAATAATTTAAATGAAAGTTGTAGTAGACTCGAAAAACGAATACGTGTATATAAAGGTTGTTAGATCCAATATCGTATGAAGAAGTTACGACGTTCAAAATACAAGACCTCAGACAAACCATAAGACCTAAGCAACAAAGAAGTCGAGATCGCGATAGATATAAGTATCAACAGCCCTAACACCTCATTAATAATTGTTCCACGTAAGATGGCGTGAGAAAAACCTAAAGAAATCAATCATAAATACTGAATGGGTACAAAAAAAAGGAATTATTTTGCAACAAAAAAATATTAATGACTAAATATGTAAAAAAAAATATATCAAGGACTAAATGTGTATAAAATAAGAAATATATTACCCTATTAAGTCATTTTTCCCGGCTAACGTGGAGTAGCCGGTCGTAAGTACTGAATGTGTAAATTTTAACAAGTTGAAGGAGTAAATGTCTAACATCCCAAAAATCATGACCAAAAATTTTTGTTTTAAATTATTAAATAAACCTTAGTTATCAAAATCATTTCATCCTAAACATAAGTCGTAGTATCATATCAGAGTATCACATCAAAACTCATATCAATATATCAGAGTAAAAACATCGCCGGCTAAATAAAATGGTGTGTGCACTATAGTCATCTCGAGCTTTTCCCCTTGCTACCAGAAGTACCTTAAACCAAAACTGAAAACTGTAAGCACGAAGCTTAGTGAGTATCCCCAAACTACCACATACCATACACATAATCACATAATAGCATATCGTGGGCCTTGCCCGCTTCATTGGGCCCCGCTCGACATCGAACAATGTCCGGCATCGGGCCCCGCCCCACATCGGACCAAAATCCGGCAGCGGGCCCCGCCCGACATCGAGCAAAGCTCGGTATACATACAAACATATCAACAATTACACATAAATAATCACATAACCTAAACACATAAACATTCCTTGAGCCCCCGGTCGGCATCGGACCGAATCCGCAAGCATACTAACATTCCTCGGGCATTGCCTGACATCGGACCAAGATCCGAAAACATACAAAACAGACACATGCAAGAATCACGAAGACATCAAGCATAAAAACATTTTTTGGGCCCCGCCCGACATCGGATCGGAATCCAGAAACATATAAACCTACATCGAGCATTTCCCAGCATCGGACCTTAGTCCGGAACATACTAGCATACATATACGGGCCGACATTGGTGCCTTTGACCTGTTCATACAGGAGTAAACTCACCTCCAATGTTGAATGATAGTTGAAACGTCTCTGACCCGGAATCAGCTCCACACGCTACTTGAATCAAAACAATCCCCTTAGATACTATCTCATGCTCATAATCCTTTAGGGTTAACTGTGGCCAAAGTCCCAGTTAAGTCAAAGTCAAAGTCAACGCTCCAGGTTGACTCAACTCGTCGAGTTATCCTCCAACTCGACGAGTTGCTATACATCACATAATCGTGATTTCACGTTCCAACTTGTCGAGTTCTTCCATGAACTCGTCGAGTCTTTCCCTATTAAAGAATCGTGATACTCCATTTCAACTTGTCGAATCCATCCCTGAACTCGTCGAGTTCCCCAGTCTGCTAACCCTTTCTTAAAGCATTAAGCCATTGTCCTTTAGATCTGAACCCTAAACTTCAAATCTCAACTGAAAAAACCTCTAGAAGGGTAAATTTCCAACTTTACCCCTTGATACTTGTAACGCCTGTAGATCCGGGCTAGTCAATTTAGAGATAATAGGGGTCGAAAATGACTTTTTGACAAAATATTATTTAGAATAAATAATCTTAACCAAGTTGTAGAATACGTCTCAAGGGTTTCGTACATATAAATAACGTTGAAATCCGAGTTATAACGAAAAAGTGAAGTTTTACGGCAAAACCGGCACGACACCGGGAGACGTAAATAGAGAATTTACGATGGAGGACTTTTTATCCTTAGAAATCTAAAAAAAAGTTATAGTATACGTTAAACTGAGAACATACAAAAAAAGAACGTCCAAATCTGACTTCGTATGAGGAAGTTATGAATTTTCTAAGATTTGGCTTAGCAGTGCACAACCAGAAACTCGAATTTTAGATCGAGCGGATTTTGGCCTACGCGACCTAAATGAGAATTGATTATCTCATTAATAGGAACTCGACGGTAAAAATACGGACGAAAACAGAGTCCGTATGTAGAAGTTATGAATTTTACGCGGACATTTAATAGTATAATCTCCTCGTACTGTTAAATTTAAGATCGGTCGAGAATTAGCCGACGGAGTCAAAATGAAAGTTCTATATCTTATTTTTACCTACGCGTGGATATAAAGAATGTCAAAAACGGAGGTCGTATGTGAAAGTTACGGATTTTAGAAGTCGGAAATGTGATGTGCGAAAATGGGTGATGTGGCACAATCTTGGTCATTGCTTTCTCTCCAAGTCTTGCCACTAGATGGTGACATGTGGCACCAAGTTTAGCCATTTTCACCCTATAAGTAGAACCTCTCCCACCCTCATTTTCTTCACACCTTTCCCATTCTTTCTTCTCTTTACTCTCTCTAGAACCTCTCTCTAGCACCGAAACCAACCGAAAAGCCTAGGGAACCTCCCTAGCATGAGGCGGAAGCCCCGGAGTGCTCGACGGCTCCGAGAAGAAGAGATTTTTCGGATCAGGAACGCTGCTCCAAGCAAAGCCCGATTTTCTATAAAACTCGCTGTAAGTGAGCTACGACTACGCTATTTTTAATATAGCTTTTATTTAATTATAGTAACGTCATTAGAAACTTATAATAAGTACTTGGGCTATTATTATGGTTTATATAAGTATTGTTTAACGCTTATATAATAACAATATCTAGACTATTAATTAGTCTCGGCGAATAATAGACTAAACTCTAGTGGTAATAATACTAGGTTTCGTCGAAGGAAATTATTTTTTTAAGAAGTGAAGCGTTGTCTGAGTTCGGAATCACCACCTTTTCAAGTGAGCGCATGGTGTCTTTCATCTTACACATATATATATATGAAGTATTTTATATAAACTACGTGCTATGTGTGCATATTATCTATATACTTGCTATCTATGCTGGATGAACGATTTTATACAAATTGTATATGATTTAAACTGTATATGTATTTATATCTACGTAATATGTTGGGTAAAACATGGGTAGATGAAATATGAGTTGGATGATGAGTTGAGAGGTGATATAGACCATGAGGTAAGGGTGAGAGGTGGACGATGTGAGAAGCCTTGTTCCCAAAAGTTGGCCCCGTCATCCAGCAGAGTATGGATGACAACCACAGACTATTCTAGACAGTCCAATGGAACACTAGCAGGCTTGCAACCTGTAGGTGTTGTGAACGATGTGTTCACCGGTGTACTCTAAAAACCCATTAACATGTATTGCGAGTGGACTCTCGAAAATGATACTGTTAATAAATGAGATAACCCTAGTAGTTGTGCTCGAAGGACAATACTGGTAGCTATGCCTCACATAGAATGTCACAATTCTGGCAGCTGCGCCTAAGTGATAGAACTAGCAGCTGTGTCATTGAAAACGATGGACTTCGTACCTATTCCTTAGGATAATCCTTAGGAATGAATGAATGAGAAATAGTTGATTCTTAGGGTAGATCCTTAAGAGTAAAGAAGATAATGGGGATGGGTAATTAGGTTAACTGTTTGATGATTAAACATAATAATTATATTATTGTGGGTTGAAAACCCTATGTACTCACCAGGTTTCCCAACCTGACCCACTCAATTTATTTATATCACAGGTGCTGATATGAAGTTACATTACACTGAGAGATTAAGGAGATATAAATCACTAGTGATAATGAATGTAAGTTATGTTTATGCTTATGTTTCTGTATTGACGATGACATCCCAAATGTTTTAAAATGAATAAAAATACTTTTCTTCGGAAATGCCTTGATAACGTACTTATCATGTTTTACTGGGAACAAATTCCGCAACATTTTTATTAAAAGAGGTTCTCTGATTTTTATAAAGCATAAACAAAATTGGTCTTTTCTGGCCGTGAAAATGGGGATGTCACAATACTCCTTCTAAAAGGATTAAGCTCAAACCCTAATCGAAAAAGGTCAAGGTCTTAATCCAAACACCATCAAAACTAAGAGCTAGATTTTGAGATCATAGATCTGGACTCTAAAGTCTAAATAATCACGTAAATCCTTGAACTTTATCCACATTCATGGCCATAAAGGCTTCAAATGACCAAAATGATGGTCTAGAGATTGCATGGGACTTCCATGGCCATAAAGTTGGCACCTTTATGCCATGGAAATCCTTCTAGACCTTAGATCTGAAGTATAAACTCATTTGGGATGTCCAACTCCCAAGGACCATGGAACTTAGATCAAAACCACTCAAAATAGCCCCAAAAGAAGATTTAAATAACCACAAGGAAAGGTTCAGACTTGATACCAGAAAAATGTCGAGAATGAAGCTAAGATTCTGGATCTACAACTCCTTCTTGTGTCCTCAATCTTTTCCTTCTTCCAATGGCTTCAAAACACCCACTAAAACATTTAGAATGGCTTACAAATACTCACAATAGCATTAGGGTTTCTGGATTTACGGTTTGGTACTTGGAGGCTAGAAATGAGACCAACATGGAGGGTTTAAGATGTTTAGATAGGGTGTAAACCCTGAAAATTAGTGTTTCACCTCTGGCAACCTACCCATCGAGTTGAGGCCTCTCAACTCGTTGAGTAGCTTACTTAAATCACATGGCCCATAGGGTCTCTACTCGACGATTTTGGGGCTTCCAACTCGTCGAGTTGTTCTTATAAATTTAATAATTACTAAATTAAATACACACCATGAACTAGGCGTTACAATTCTCCCCACTTGTCTTAGACTTCGTCTTCAAAGTCCACTGTTACAAATAACTCTGGGTAATGCTCTCTCATCTCCTCCTCTGTTTCCCAAGTCCACCCTGAAACCTTGTGGTGCATCCACTACACTTTCACTAACCGTACAACCTTGTTCCCCAAGGTTTTCGTCTTGCGATCCAGAATCACCACTAGTCTCTCAATGTAGTTCAGGCTGTCATCCACCTGGATATCCTCTAAAGGTACAACTGTGGAGTCATCCACCAAGCACTTCCGCAACTGGGAGACTTGAAAACTAATGTGGATCTGGTTGAGCTCTGATGGAAGATCCAAACGATAGGCCACACGGCCCACCCCATTTGTAACTCTAAAAGGATCTATGTACCTGGGGCCCAGCTTGCCCCGCTTCCTAAACCCTATGACACCTTTCCAAGGTGACACCTTCAGGAGGACCATATCTCCTACCTGAAACTCTAGGTCTGAACGGCGCTTGTCGGCATAGCTTTTCTGCTGACTCTACGCAGTATGGAGTCTGCTCCGGACCTTCTGGATCTTCTCTATGGTCTTGAGTACCACCTCAGTACTCCCCATGACTCTCTGACCGACCTCGCCCCAACAGATTGGGGTCTTACACTTCCTTCCATAGATCATCTCAAAGGGAGGTCGGTATATGCTGGCGTGATAACTGTTGTTTATGAAAATTCCGCTAACGGAAGATACACATCCCAACTACCGCTGAAATCCAATACACATGCATGCAGCATATCCTCGAGAGTCAGGATCGTCCTTTCACTCTTCCCATCAGTATGAGGATGAAAATTTGTGCCGAAGTGAAGACGAGTACCCATATTGTCGTGAAACCGCTTCCAAAATCTGGAAGTGAACCAAACGTCTCGATCTGACACAACCGAAACTGGCACTGCATGACATGCCACTACCTCGCGTATGTAGATCTCGGCTAGCTTCTCAGCCGATATGCTCTCCTCGATTGGGATGAAATGAGCACTCTTGTTTAACCGATCCATAATGAACCAAATCAAATCTACTCCACGTGCGGTCCTGGGAAGCTTCGTGATAAAATCCATAATAATATCCTCCCATTTCCACACGGGAATATCCAATGGTTTCATCTTGTCGTGAGGTCGTTGGTGCTCGGCCTTGACTTTCCTGCAAGTCAAGCACCGCTCCACATACCAAGCTATGTCTCGCTTCATGCAGGGCCACCAATAATCAGGGCAAAGATCCTGATACATCTTCGTCGCCCCGGGATGGAAGGAGAATCTCGACTTGTGAGCCTCATCCATCAGAACCTGGCATACCCCACCCCAGTAAGGAACTCAGACCCTCCGATGCAGGGTCAACAACCTACGACCTTCATAATCAAATGAGGCCACCTGGCCTACGATCCGCTCGCTCTTCCGACACTCTTCCTTCATACCATCAACCCATGCCTCCCAGATCCGTTTTCGGAACGGAGTAATCACTTTCATCCTCAGACATATGTCTTGAATAGGAGCAGCCACTGCCTTGTGGCTAAGTGCATTGACCACCACATTGGCCTTGCTCAGGTGATAAAGGAACTCACAGCCATAGTCCTTCACCACATCTAACCAATGGTGTTGCATCATGTTCAGATTTGGCTGATCCATCAGACACCTCAAGCTCTTGTGGTCTATGTAAATGGTACAACGAACCCTATAGAGGTAATGTCGCCAAATCTTGAGGGCAAAAACCACTGCCCCAGCTCCAAATCGTGCGTCGGGCAGTTTGCCTCATAAGGCTTCAACTACCTCAAAGTGTAAGCTATCACGTGACCCTGCTGCATCAGCATTGCGCCCATACCTGTGATCGAAACGTCACAGTAAACCACAAAGTCATCGACGCCCTCCGATAAAGTCAGAATCGATGCCTCGCATAACCGCTGTTTGAGAGTCTCGAAGGCTGCTTGCTGCTCAGGCCCCCCAACGGAATGTCACCGACTTCTTGGTCACTCTGGTCAGAGGAACAACGATCTTGGAGAAATCCTGGATGAATCTCTAATAGTAACATGCTAGAACAAGAAAATTCTATATCTTAGACGGAGACCTCAGAACCTCCCACTGCATCACAACCTCTATCTTGGCTGCATCGACTAGAATACCCTTCTGGTTCACAAGGTGCCCAAGAAACAACACCTCGCACAACTAGAACTTACACTTGGAGAACTTTGCAAAAAGTCTCTCCCTCCTCAATGTCTCCAGCACCTCCCTCAGGTGCTCCTCATGCTGCTCTTGAGTCTTGGAATAAACCAAGATGTCATCGATGAAGACTATCATAAACCGATCCAACATCGGTTTGCACACACAGTTTATGAGATCCATGAATGAGGCAGGAGCATTGGTGAGCCCAAACCTGTAACACCCCGACTCCAGGTACAAGTTTTAAAGCATTATATACATATTTATGGACCTACTCGACGAGTTGGTTGCCCCCAACTCGTCGTGTAGAGGCGGGTTAGTCCGCATGGATTATTGGATCTACTCGATGAGTTGGAGGACCCGGACTCGAAGAGTATGAGCTGGGTAATGAAACCCTAATTTTTAGGGTTTGCACCCTATATAAAGGACCTTAAGTCTTTTCCTGCAGTCCATTACCTCCCCCTTGATGGCTAAGTGAAACCCTAATCGCTATTAACCTTGTTACTGAGTGATTGTGAGGCTTAAAGAGTGATTTTGGTGCTTTGTGTGAAGAAGGTGTGAAGTATAAGAAGCTTGGAGCAAAACCGAGCTTGCGGATCTTACTCTACTTCATCTTGGCATCATTTTGAAGGTAACAAGTCGTTACCTTGGTTTATCTTTATCCAAATCTCTTCATGGTTGGGTTTAGGGCTATCTTTAGCACATTTGGGAGCCATTTCGAGTATTGGGGCAAGATCTAAAGTTGTAACTTCAGATCTGGACTCCCCTTGGTCCCTATAGCTATAAATTTATGAGATTTGGCAAGCTTGGGTCTTTCCTTTTGAGTTAACCTTTCCCTTAGTCTAGTTTTGGCATTTAGGACCATGCACGTACGTAAAGTTTGCAACTTTACGTGGAAACCCTGCCCTAGGATGTTGGATCTGCAATATGGAGCTTCGGGTGGCTTAAAAACATTTGTCTAAGTAATGGACTGCATGAACTCAACGAGTCGGATGAAAGTTGCCCGTATTTGATTCTGCATGAACTCAGGGAGTCACTAAGAAGACTCAACGAGTCAGTTAGGGTTTTCCCCGACATATGGACACGCAAGGACTCGATGAGTTGGTTGGAAACTCGGCGAGTCAATTAGGGTTTTGGTGATTTCAGAGTTCTTAAGGAACTCGACGAGTTGCTAGCTGCACTCGACGAGTCGGGTTAACATGGACTGTTGACTTTGACCGTTGACTTTGACTTTGACCAAGGGTTGACCAGTTTGACTTCTAGTGGTATTTTAGTAATTTAGGAATTTATGGAGTGAACCATTGGTGGATGTAGGTGTTGGACTTGGAGTTGCATTTGGTGGAGTTTTACTTTATCACTTCGAGCTACTTGTGAGGTGAGTTTTCCTCACTATACTCAAGGGTTTAAGGCACCAAGGTCGGCCCTATTTGGATTGTTATCCTGATATGTTATGTTAGTATGATATGTTAGATCAGTATCCTGTTAGATAGGATGGTATTATGCTATTATGATATGTTAGATCAGTATCCTGGTAGATAGAATGTTATTATGTTGTTATGATCCGTTAGATCGGTTTGTCTGTCTATAGACTGTTATGTGATTATATGTTATAAGTGTACATGTTTGATTAGTCGTTGAGGCTTATCTGCTTTGTGTGAGAGCCAACAGACCTGGGCATTCCAACCCGATGGTTGTAGGCCGTGAGTATTCCATCCCGAGGATGATTGGATTCGTAGTATGTATGCATTCCAAATCGATGGTTTTGGGCATGGGGTATTTCATCCCGAGGATGACTGGACCCATAGTATGTTGGCATTCCAACCTGATGGTTGAGGACCTAGAGTATTCCAGCTCGATGGTTGACTGGACCCATAGTATGTTGTTTGTGATTATATGTATATTGTTGTGTGTATAGGTATTTTGGGGAAACTCACTAAGCTTTGGGCTTACAGTTTCAGTTTTAGTTTTAGGTACTTCGGATGATCGTGGGAAGGCGAAGGCGTGATCGTACAACTCCTCACATTTTTTGATTTGGATTTCTAGGATACTCTGACATGAAACTATTTTGAAAACACTTTGTAATAATTAATGGTTTTAATTGGTTGAAAAAGTTTAAATTTGGCATGATTTTTATGGATGTTACAAGTTGGTATCAGAGCCTTAGTTTGAGTGAATTGGAGGAACACTCGTGTGAATCCAGTCTCAAAGTAAGGAAAGATATTATAAAATGGTTTTCAAATGTTTTCAAAATAATTAAAAGAGGATGCAGAGCGTACGATGAGTCGGAGCCAGTAAGTAGACCCTAAAATAGCATACAATTATTCGATTTATGATATGTTAGAACAACATGCTAGTACTAGGCTAGGGATCTTCAGGAATTGCATGATATAATTTCCTAATTATATGATTCCTGATAGCCTAGGGTTTTCCTTATATGAAACTGACATCATTACTGTAGTGCTTAGTGTATGCATCATAGGTTGTACATAATTAAGATCTTATAGCCTGGGAATGTTTGGTTCAGCTTTATTTCCTGTTCCTTGTTTGGTTGTGGGCTTAGAAAAGGACCGAGTATTTGGATGTCTATGGCGTCCAGCATTATGTATGGCTACCATACACTAGTGTTGCAGGGTTGGTGGAAGTTTCATGGATGGGTGGGTTGTGCGAGGTCGGTAGGCCAGTATGAGATGTTTAGCATTTCTCTAGGAGTGAGGATTGAGCGATCACCATGCATATGTATATTGTTAGGGTGTTGTGAAAGACCCAAACTTTCATATTAAAGACATTATTATCACTCCAAGTTACCCCAAAACATGCTACATGCATATTCATAAAACAATATTTTACATTGACAGTTTAATTACATAGACTGGACACAAACCAACTATTAAGATTTTTACAAAGTTTTATATAATACATACTTTCTTAGGAATACAATACAAAAGCTATAATATTATCTATTCTACATCTTCTACCAGTACATGACTATACTGGATGCTTATCACCTGCAACAGTTTAAACATTGAGAGGGATAAGTGGGTAAAGCTTAGTGAGTTCAATAAAAGTTACAATATAACGTTATGCCATATACATATCAATATGACAGAAGCAAAGAGAGACAAAGAACAACAAATGCATATGTGTATCATATGAAAGACTTTCCATATCAACCAACAATCAATTTCAACTCACTACTAGAAAAAAGGCATTTTACGATGCGCAAACCACGACACCCCTTGATTTATGTTACGTAAAAGCGTGTGACATTAAAAAAGTGTCATCTCTTCAAAAAATTTAAGGATTTATGTCACGCATTATTGCGTGCCCTTAAATTAGTGTCGAAATAAAAAAAAGAAAAAAACACGAAGGGCACCTATAGTAAAATGCGTATCGTCTAAGGATGTCGCTTTATAAGTTTTAATGGAACGCATGTTTTCCGACCTTTAATAGCTAAGCGGGAACGAAGTCCCCAAAAATTAGAAAACCCCGCTTTTTTCTCATCTTCCTTCGTTTCTACTTTTCTCTTTTCCATGGTTTGGCTTAACGAAGCTCTGTGAATTCCATGAGTTATCGCTATGAAGTCTGGAATGCAAAGCTTGATTCTCGTTTGTTTCTGATTTCCCATAGATAAATCAAAACAACACACAATGAAGAACCCTAACGTGCATCTTTCTTCTTAGTAGGTAGCGGGAGGTCTTTTATTTTCTCCTAAAATTCCGATTCTCTCATTTTTCTATCGACTTAGTACGTGCTAGGGTTTTGGTGGTGATCGACGGGTACGAGACATAATAGAACAACTGAAGAGGCTATTACAAAGGGTTGAAATCGTATGGAATGGAGATGATAGAGTTTAGCTTTCACCTTCGTCAAATCTTAAGGCGGAATAAGACTGTTGAGATTGAGGCTTTTTTGCTCCCAAAAATAGACCTTATAAAATCATTACGATCGAGGGCTTTATGATGCAGAACTAGGGATTTTAAGCCCAACAAGGTTTCCTCCTCTCCTTGAATTCACGTTTTCAAAACCTAAAGGCAATTTAGGTTTCTATCTCCTATTTTAGAATTATCTTATTAAATCATCTTACTCCTTCACCCAGCTTGGCTACGGATTCCCGATATGGCAACACAACCCTGCGACTTGGTTACTCTCGAGCCTACAACGGTCGTTTAAACCCTCAAGAATCTCACCACAAGGTTTCATGACTACAAAGTGGTTGATTTCGTGAACTTGTTACCCACTACCAATGATGGAACCATCAGACATTTATATATACAGGTGAGTAATCAAATCTTAGTATAGTCATCAGTAAATACCTTTTTTTTTTTTCTGAATTACGCTGTTTGTAAATCTTTTGAATCTTCTAAACACAATAGATGTTTTATTTCTCTACGCTCCTACAACTTGGGCTACTACTTGTTATTTTTGGTTGCTTTGTTACTATATAAGACAACAACCTGGTAGTCTTTGAATAATTAATGACCGCCTGTTTAGGGATACTTTGTGGTGAACACCAACTATTTGATAAAATGCCCCAATGAGTGACTCTTGTGTTTTAATGCTATCTTATATATTTTGAGCAAGGAACTACACATGTTTTTATTAAATCTGAAGTGTAATGTACAATAGCAATAACATTGAGGTAGATTTCATGTACTGTTCTTTTATGTGTTATTGTGAGACATGAATTAACCTCTGAAGAATCACCTGTTCAGATGTGATCATTGACAATGCGGATAAAACGTTTTATGGTTAAAAAGGGAAATCTATTCTAGTCGTTCTCTCCAACAAGGCAATCTTAAAGTTGATGTAGGTAAGATTTTGACCTATCTATGTTATAGTTTGCAGGATGAAACGTTTCAGAAGTTCAATTTTGACCTATCTATGTTACAGTTTACTGTTTTTGTAGTAGTCTTTCTTGTTTTATCTAAACTGCTACTCGGGCTTACCTTCTCAGCTACATCCCCTGCATTTTTGTGGTCAAAAAGCTGATCCATCTTCTTAACCAGTACCATGTAAGTACAATTCAACTAAGGTTTGGGTGCAAAATACTATAAAAACCTTTTTATGTGTGAACAGCTCAATTGAAGGTTTGAAAGCTTTATTCATATTTATTTTCTCAATTTACAGCTGGTGGTGGAACTATGCTCATACCTTACCTTTGATTAAGTTAATCACGGAATGGAATGCAGAATTGCAAAAATACTACATTTCTATCTGTGTAATTTTTAATGACATTTTTTTTAAATAAAAGTAATAAAAATATCATAGTTATGATGATTTACTTGGATTTTAAACAACTTTTATGTTCAGTTTCTTATTTTATAAAAAAAATAAATTCGTTAAATATAACTAAAATAATATACGGAATAGCATTCAAGTTATATGCCTGATTGGTGAGGATTCATGGTATCTACAAGAGCCACTATACATAAAATGGATAAAATGGGATTGTCTCAGTGGCTGCAGATTCCAATGTATGCTTGTTACGGAAGAAGAAAGACAGACAGCTGGCGATACAATTGTCAAATATCATGGAAAATGGCCACTCAGACGTGCCTTTAGGATTGAGGTGCATCAAATTCTTCTACATTACATCAACTCTTTGATAATTATTCATTCTTGATTCTTGAATCTAGATTTCAGGAAGCTGTGTCTGTGGCACTCTCTTCTCTTAATATTGTTGTTGAACTGTCTGAATCTAAGTAATGACCACTTTACCCTTCATTCTTTATTTAAAATGCTACCAATTTGACTATGGTAAGCGTTCATTTCCCCTCATAATACAAAAAGGAAAAGACCTTTTTAAGCTTTTTGACTTTTTAAACCTTTTATATACAGATTTAAATATGAAGGCTTGTGCTATAATGGGAGTAGCAAAGGTACTGATTTGGGGGGTATGGGCTGGAATTTCGAATCATCCATCTGAATGGAAGATTTGGGTTGTGAAAATTGGTGAAGGATTAATTATTTTATTTCAAATTTATGATTTTCCACCCTACAAGGGTTTTTTTGATGCCCATGCTATTTCACATGCCATTGTGGTTCCTGTTTCTTATATCTGGTGGAGCTTTATTCATGATGACAGTGAATATAGAACCAAAACACTCATGAAAAAAGCCAAGTGATATATCCAGAAGGGGTAAATTCTTAAATTTACACTCATCTTGTAACCTCGTGTCTTTTTTCTTGTTCATTAGGGATTTAAGTTAGTCACGCTTATCAGTTTTTGCTTGCGTGTTCACAAGTTTTTCTTTTCTTTTTATATTAAAAGTTGTGTCGTCTTTTTTTTTTTTAATTTTTTTCCCAAGCGGTTGCTTTTTACAGATTTAGATGTTGGTGTCTGTACTGCTTAAATGCAGAGCTTTCTTTTGGCTTTTGTGTTATGGAGATTTTGTTGTGTTATTTCAGTTTTATCCAAGAGGTGGTAGTCGGGGACGACTATTAACTTGGCGGAGCTGTTGTGGTGGGATCTGATAGGCACACTAGGTAAAACACCACATTTTCCTTTATCCACCAGTTCAGTTAGAGAAATGATGTACTACAAAAGGGCGTTGAAGCTTCAAGCTTTCTTTGACATGGCTAATGAGCAAGGTAAGAATAAATATTTTAGCACCTTATCTTTGGTTTTATAATTAAACATTAATTTCGATTAAAATTATGTTTTATATATGTTGGCAAACCTTGCAGAAATGTTAGAATGTTATAAAGCTATCAGCTTTCCATCGGAAGATGAGAAGAAAAGTCAAAGCTCATTGAATGCTCGATTAGAGGCTATTGCTGTTAGTCCTTCAAATCATAAGACTTTTTTTGCGGACAAAAATGCCCCTGTGTGCCTAATATTAGAGCCAAGCTGTTAGGGCGTTTTACTTTAATTTTTTTACCCATTATAGCTATGAGTAACCTCTTGAATTATAAGGCCATGACGCGATTTTATACCATGTTATTGTCCATAGTCCATACACACTAAAGAATCTGATATTTTTTAGATATTGTATGGAATTTTTAGATGGGTGCGTGTTTTTTATGGGCTTGAACACACTTTGTTTGTATTAAACATATAAATTTTATTTAATTAAAAAATCCCAACTCCCAAGTTTAAAAAGATGGTTAAGATGAGCTTTCACTTTCAAGTTTTGTTCTTTCATATTCACCAAAAAGCGAGCAAGCTTGGAGCCATAGGTAACATTTTGGATGGTAGCTCTTACTTAGCCTCTTCCCTTCTATTGGGAGAAAATAACTGATGTTTTTATTTATCTTCTCCATCTTTCAATAACGCTTTTTTTTATTTATGATAGGAGATGGGTGATCAAGATGATGTTGTTTCAGATTTAATTGTTTATTGTCTATCCTGTTCACAAAAAACATTACAAATTTTAATAAAAAATGCTTATTTTATTTATTTATTCTTTTTTAGCAATTCCTATACTTTTAAGATATGCTAAATTAGCTATAGAGAAAGGTCGTGATGGATCTTATATACAACAATTTTATATGAACTATTTTACAAAGTTGAAGCTTTATATAAAACAACTTTAGTTGAAGCTTTACATAAGGTGATTATTAATTTTTTATAATATAAATAAATTAATTCCATTTTTACCCTTTTAAGTACTATATATGAACTATTTTACAAACTTTACTTGATCTTTTTCAGGAGCATTACAGCCCAAGATAATTAATTGTGGCGTGACTCTAACTGCCTTTGGGATGCTATTGAGGTTTGTAGTAGAAACGATGGTTGTTAGTTCTCTTATCATGACTTTGCGAGGTGACGTCCTTTGTATTCTAGTTATTTAGGTAAACATAATTGCTGATTTATACATATACACTCTAGGTACGTAACTACTGAATCATTTTCATATAAATTCATTCAAACTATCACAACCATAATTGATCATGTCCTGAAACCCAGATTTGCTTGAAATATTATTGGTGGCTAATTCTTTGCAACGAAGGAGATAATTGATGAAGGAATTGAAGTGTTGATCCATGACAATGTAAGTATAGCATCCTACTCACTGTTATATTGTAGGTAATATGCAAGAAATAGCAATGTGCTTTCATTTATTTGAAAGTACAATGCTCTTGTATAGCAACCAAATGTCTCATTTTCATTAATTTGGATAAAAAACTATTTTTATTGTCTATTAAGTCACTAAATTAACATTTTATGTTAAATAAGTCAACTTTAAAATGTTGACTCTTCTATAGCCACAAAAATACTTGTTCAAGGACCTAATGTGGACAAAAAAAAGTTCCTGACTAATCTGGGACAATAGGTATAGTTTGTTAGAGTTTTTCCGACTTTACCCCTGTTATAAATTCAATGGCATGTTGATTATTTTGTATCGTAGATAGATAAAATCTGATGAATACTAGGATATTTGTGTCTAGGATTGAACTGCACATGCAGTCTTCTGGTAGAATTTACTAGAATTATATGTACAATATGTAACAGTCTCCCATTTGGTAATGAATTGTTGCTTCCAAAACAAAAAAAAAACTATCATAACATGTCAAAATCAATTGCTAAAGCAACCATGTGTAAGTTTTACTTGCAAACACAGTTTATTAGACCACAAGAGTAAGCTTCAAATTGATCATAAAGTTGAGTAATATATAGCAGTCTCCTATTTGACTTTTTTTAGATTCTTTATGATTTGTATTTAGTTTAATCTTCTATCCAAACCAAATTATCCTTGAAAGGAGTTATTAATGATCATCATTTTTGGCGCATCTTGTGAAATTGTTCATAGCTGGGCTGTTAATGTTCCTGTTTGTTTTCATTTATGCAGGTAACAATCTTGTTGAAAGGACTTATGAATCAGATGTTAATGGTAACAAGTTTAACACTCGAGTCCATACGATTAGATGTTAATGGTAACAAGTTTAACACATGTGTCTTTGTTATACATACAGATTAAATGCAATGGATTGTATTTTTTGTATATGGTATTTTATTTTATATTATGCAATGGATTGTATTTTTTGTATATGGTATTTTATTTCTATTATGAGAGATTAAATGGAAATTTAATTTATAAATTAATAAATATATAAATATATTTTTTTTTAAAAAAACAATTAAAATTACGATACGCAAATATGTGTGTCGTCTTCATTTATGAGATGGCCTTTCTTGACTAGGGCTTCCTTGATACGCATTGTGTGTCATAAACACGCGCGTCGTAAGGTTACGACACGCAAATGCGTGTCGTCTTCCTTTATGAAAGGGCCTTCCTTGATACGCATTGCGTGTCATAACCGCGCGTCGTAAATGCGCGTCGTCTCTCTTTATGACAGGGCCTTCCTTGACGCGCATTTGCGCGTCGTCTAAGCGTTTTACGACACGCAATGAGCGTCGTAAAAGGCCTTTTTTCTAGTAGTGACTTGATATACATCAATAAAGCTTCAGCCCAAATGGCACAGAAAATACAATTTCAGATTATCATCTTGCTAAATTATACAGGCTTTCAGCCCTACATAGCCCTATGCCAATACCAGAAGTTATACGACTCATGCTTTACATGGCCAAAGGCACAAAGCTAATACCAGAATACTATACGAGTCATGCTCTACATAGCCAAAGGCATAAATTCGATATAACACAGGAAAGTACATTGAATATATAACACATAACATACAATTGTCCCTATATTGAACTCACCGTGAAATAACCAGAGGAATAAATGATAATTTGGGCAGCACTTCGGCTCTAAATATGACTTTTTGTGACGAAAACGGGATTTTAGTTGAAAACTGGCCTTACTCGGGCAAAGTTGCGGCTAGAAAATATGATTTTCTCGGGAACTTCGGAGTGTCGGGACTTGCTTCGGGTGTTGGGGATGATATCGGGACTTTGGGGGGTGTTAGTGTAAATTTAGAGAGTGTAGGGGGTGAGAGAGAATCAAAATGGTAACCAAAATTTGGGCAGCCTCACACCCTATTTATAGTGGTCCGAAGCTTCTGGTTACATTGGGCGTAAGTCCTCGGTACGCTGGGCGTACAACGAGGCGGTCCACTACGCTGAGCGTACCCTTCGTACGTGGGGCGTAGAAGCTTAGTGGCTTCGGACATGTCAAATGTGCGAGATACGTGGCATCTCAGCGAAGAAAGGGCGACGTGGTCAATCTGAGGCCCTACAATGTGTACGCTGGGGGTAACCCTCTATGCGGGGCGTTCTCCTTTGGATAAGTCTCGAATTTTTGATTTATTTTTATTTAAAAACTTTAAAATTTCATATCTTTTGCATACGAGCTTTGTTTTTGACGTTCTTTATATCTACGCGTAGGTGAAATTATGCACTACTTTCTTTTAGACTCTGTTGGCAAATTTTGATTTTATTTTAAATATTATATTTTTAACAGGCCGGGACAGGAAAAGTCCGTTAAAAATTCATAACTTCTTCATCCGAAGTCCGTTTTCATCTGTCTTTTTACTGTTGTACTACTATTAACGAGACCTTCGATTCTCGTTTAGGTTGCGTCGGCTAAAACTCACTCGATCTTTAACGAATACTATGAATTTTGTTTAGATTACTAAAGCTAAAAAGTAGTTAATCGAAAACTCACTTTTTACGTCATACAACGTCATGCCGGTTCTGTCGCGAAACTTCAATAAGTCCTAACTTCTTCGTTACAACTCGGATTTCGATGAGATTTTCGCCTAAATGTTTCTAACGAGATTATTGACAACCTTCAATAATATAATTTACTTATTTTCAACTTTATATTTTCGTTAAATTTCAATATTTGACTTCTGATTGGAATGTAATAAGACTTCCAATATTTTCCGAGTGATTCTAAACATAGTTTTACTTTATTTCTAGTAAAAACTATATGTTAAAACTCAACGCTCAAAATCAGATAATATTTCATAATATTATTCATTATAAAACATGATAACTGAACGTGTATGTTACAAATACCTCATCCTTTCGAGGATTTCGTCCCCGAAATTACAGCGATTAAAACAAATGAGGATATTTTGCTCTTATCTCATTTTTATTTTCCCAAGTATAATTTGGGCCTCGATGGTGTTTCCACTTGACAAGCACCAACTCCACTTCTTTATTACGCAATTCAGTCGTTCTTTCATTTACAATCTCTTCAGGCTCTTCTACATATCTTAATTTATTATCTAGTTTCACCTCGGATAACGGGACCGTTTCATCATATACACTTAAACATTTGCGCATATAACTCACACCAAACACATCATGAATACCTACCAAACTTCAGGTAATTCCAAGCGGTATGCTTGCTTACCAATTCTCTGGATGATTTTGAAAGGACCAACAAATCTAGGACTTAGTTTTCCTTTCTTCCCAAATCGCATAATGCCTTTCCATGGGGATACCTTCAGCATTACGAAATCACCCACCTGGAATTCTATGGGTCGTCTCTTCTTTTCTGCATAAGACTTATGTCGATCCTGGGCCGCTTTCATTCTTTCTCGTACGATTGAATCTTGTCGATGGTGTCTTGAATCATTTAAGGGCCTGCAAGGATTTTCTATCCTATTTCACGCCAACATAATGGAGTATGACATCTACGTCCATATAGTGTTTCATATGGTGTCATTTTGATTGAAGTGTGGTAACTATTATTATATGAAAATTAGACAAGAGGTAAGTATTTGTCCCAGTTACCACCGCGCTCCAAGACACATGCACGAAGCATATCTTCTACTGTTTGGATCGTTCTCTCCGTCCGACCGTCTGTCTGGGGATGATAAGTTGTACTGATAGCAACTCGACATCCCAATTCATGTTGCATACTCGCCCAAAAATGAGAGGTAAAGCGAGTATCACGATCAGAAATAATCTTTAGTGGCACACCATGTGTTGCAACAATTTCATCCAAGTACACTTGTGCGTATTTCTCAATTGGAGCCATTTCATGCATCGCGAGAAAATGGGCGCTTTTAGTTAGGCGGTCGACAATTACCCAAATGCTATCCTGCTGTCTAGCAGTCTTTGGCAATTTGGTAATAAAATCCATGGACAACTCTTCCCATTTCCACACGGGAACACTAAGACTTTCTGGAGTTCCGTAACGCTTTTGGTGCTCTGTTTTGACTTGTAAGCATATTAAGCCTTCTTGCACATATCTTCCAATGTCTCTTTTTAATCCAGGCCACCAATAATCAGCTCTTACATCATAGTACATTTTACTTGTACCAGGATGTATTTACAACTTAGACTTATGGGCTTCATCTAAAATCTTCTATCTTAATCCACCAATCTTTGGAATCCATAGCCGATTCTCGAATACCTTCAATCTTCGTGGATCATCAATTAAAACATCAGTATAATGTACCATCCCTTCTTTTTTCACATTTTCTGGCTTTAGGGCCTCTACTTGCCATTTCTCTAGTTCATCTAGAATAGTGAACTTTACTGTAGTGTGAGTAATAGCATAACACACACTATTATGATAAACATTTCTGCTAAGTGCACCTGCAACTATATTGGCCTTTCCAGGATGATACATGATTTCACAGTCATAGTCTTTGATCAGCTCCATGGCTCGTTGTTGTCTCATATTCAAAGTTTGCTAACCGAATATGTACTTGAGACTTTTGTGGCTGGTAAACAATTGGCATTTTGTACCAAAAAGATAATGTCTCCAATGTTTTAGGGAAAAAACTACTGCAGCGAGTTCGAGGTCATGGGTGGGATAATTCTTTTCATACTCTTTCAGTTGTCTTGATGAATAAGCTATCACTTTTCAACGTTGCATCAACACACAGCCGATTCCCAATCTTGAAGCGTCGCTATACACAGAAAAAACATTACCACCTTCTGGAAGTGATAAGATCGGAGCATGGGTCAAAATATCTTTTAGAGTTGAGAAAGCTTTTTCTTGGGTTTCACCCCATTCGAACTTCACTTCCTTCCTTGTAAGACTTGCGAGAGGTACAACTATACGTGAGAAATCTTTAATGAATCTCTAGTAATATCCCGCGAGACCCAAGAAACTACGAATTTAAAAGGCATTATGGGGCGCTTCCTAATTCTGAATCGCTTCGATTTTGGTAGGATCTTCAGATATACTGTCACTAGAAATCACGTGGCCGAGAAATGGAACTTGGCGAAGCCAAAATTCACATTTCGAGAATTTAGCATATAGTTTCTCCTTTCGAAGAAGTTCTAATACTTCGCGAATATGAATGGCATGATCAGTTTCAGACTTAGAATAGATTAGAATATTATCAGTGAATATGATGACAAATTTATCGAGCATCGGACGACATACGTGATTCTTCATATCCATGAATACAGCAGGAGCATTTTTCATACCGAACGACATGACAAGGACTATATAATGCCCATATCAAGTACAAAAAGCACTCTTCGTTACATCCTGCTCGTGTACTTTCAACTGATGATAGCCAGATCTCAAATCAATCTTCGAGAAATAGCTAACACCCTGAAGTTGATCAAACAAATCGTCAATGCGAGGTAGTGGGTACTTGTTCTTGATAGTTACTTTATTTAGCTCATGGTAATCAATACACATTCACATCGAACCGTCTTTCTTCTTGACAAACAACACTGGAGCACCCTATGGAGAGGTACTCGGTCGAATAAAGCCTTTGTCAAGTAATTCCTGCAGTTGGATCATCATTTCCTTCATCTCAGCTGGCACAAGATGATAAAGAGTCTTTGCAATCGGAGCAGCACCAGGCACAAGGTCAATTCGGAATTTTACTTGCCTGTCCGGAGGAAGTCCAGGAAAATCATCAGGGAAAACATCAGGATATTCGTTAACAATGGGAACATCATTTACCGTTTTCTTTTCCTCTTTTGAGATATCGACGGTATAGGCCGGATAGATAGAACATCCTTTCGATATGAATTTACGAGCTTTAAGGAAAGAGATTATTTTTATGATTCTTTGTTCGCCGTAGACATAAATAGGATTCTCCCCTTCAAGGGGAATACGTACTATCTTTTCATAGCACAAGAGTTCTGCATGGTTCTTTGACAACCAATCCATATCGAGAATAATATCGAAGTTGGTCAAGGAGATAGGAATCAGATTAGCAAGAAAATTGTAGCCTTCAATTTCTATGACACAAATCCTATAGATTTTATCAGCAAGTAATGATATACTTCCCGCAGTATCTACGTGAAATGGTTGCACGAGTGCATAGCAAGCAATTTGAAAAGAATGCTCAAATTCATGAGACACAAAAGAATCTAACGCACCAGAATCAAATAAGATGTGATCGAGTCTAGAGTTGATAAGAAATGTACCCGTCACAACATTCGGGTCCTCGCGTGCTTCCTCTGTGGTAATCTGGAATGCACGACCCTTAGCTTTTGGAACCTCCTCCTTTTTAGTTGGAGTACTCTTTGGTTGTTGAATAGGAGTTTGACTTCTCACCGGTTGTTGAACAAAAGCTTGACTTCCCGTCACTTGGATAGTAAGAGTAGGACAGAAGCGCTTCCTGTAGCCAGTAACACCACAATCAAAACATGTAACACTCTTCATTGGGAAAATGGGTTTTATGTGGCCCATTTCTCCACATCCATAACAAATCACCGATTCTTTTTCTGTTCTACATTGGCCCTTGTGATTCTTTCCTCATTTTTGACACGATGGTGACTGAAGAAAAAAAGATTGTGACCTACCGTGACCACGAGGGGTACTTTAGGATTGCACTTGTTTACCTGGATCAGTTTGAATAGATTGAGCTGGTGGAATAGAGGGAACAGGAACAGTTCGGTCAACATGTGGATGCTTCGAAATAGGAAAAGTGGCACCACGTATCTTTAATTCATGCTCACGCTTTTGAGCATATTCAACAACTTTATCAAATGATAGAAAATCCCGATTTCTTACGAAATCGTGGATTTCATATCATAGTCCCTCCATGAATAGCTGAATTTTCTCGCCTTCAGTTGGAGTATACTTTGCAGCAAACCGTGCTTTTTGATTGAACTAAGTTTCATACTCATTCACAGTCATTCCTCCATGTTTAAGCTCGAGGAATTCTTTTTCCAATTTCCTCCTCATGTCTAGAGGACAATACTTCCCTAGCAAACGAGTTTTGAACATTTCCCAGGATAAATTCTCATGGTCATACCCGTTAAGAGCTTCATATGTTGCCTCCCACCAGACCAAGGCTTCTTCGATGAGCATTGCATAATCATAATTAGCCTTGTCTTCATTTTCCACATGAGAGATACGAAATATTTTCTCTGCGTTCTGAATCCAAGTTAGAACAACTGTGGGATTAAGGACACCAAAAAACTTTATAGCACCACTACTCTTGAAAGTTTTAAATGAGGGGCGTCTCGTCTCTCCTTTTGAAGATTCTCTAGTGGCTTTCTCTTTGGCTTTATCAATATTATTCTTGTGTTCTTCGAGAGTTTGCCGAATATTACTAGAGAGTGTTTCATAAACCTTTTTAGTTGGTGCAATACCAATGACTCTTGCAACACTATTCATGTTAAATCCATGAAATATCCCATTACATCCTTAGTTGATCCATTTTGGAAAATGAGTATTACAGCCTTATAATCGTAGACTTAAATATATGCGAGTGAGGGTAAAACCTACTCCACATCTTAGAGAGTGTTTCATAAAACTTTTTAGTTGGTGCAATACCAATGACTCTTGCAACACTATTCATGTTAAATCCATGAAATATCCGTAAGCATACTATGAATTATCTAGTACCAAACCAAACAATGATTTGTTTCTCTTTCTAACTAACATTGTTTGTGACAGTGTTTTGGATGGAGATAGCTCATGAAACTCTTAAACAATTACTTAGATGATCGTTGAGGTTTCGATTGAGATGCTTATTATCCTATTGGATCTGAGTATCTCATCTTTATTCCCACTTGATTCTTAACTTCGTTGTATGAGAGTTGAACACCTAAAAGGTTCCATACTTATGTTCATACATAGTTGGTTTTACCATGTATTATGGTTAATCTAAACGACCCATTAGTGTGAAATAATTCCAACAGATATTTACATCACAAATTATGTATTCGTCATCTATCTTGATAAACAAAATTTGCATTTATCATAAGATTTGCGGTCAAATGACATCCAAAATCTGATCCAACTAGATACTTGGTAATGCATTTCTTTTTTATGTGTTCAATATTGTAATTTCACAAATACATTTCGCCCAAACCTTGGGTTTATTTGAATTAGTATGCATTATGGTCAATCTGAACAGTTCATTAGTTGAACCAATTCCAACAAATTTTTGCACTATAAGATAACCCTCTTGTTATCCATCTTGACAAATAAAACTTGCATTAATCATAAGACTTTTGGCCAAATGAATTCCAAAATCCTATCCAACTAGATATTTGGTAATGCAATTCTCATCTATATGTCCAATAAGATGATTCCACAATAATACATTTTATTCAAATATTTGAATCAGTTTTGAGTTATTGTTATTATACTAGTTTCATATATTAAGCATGTATGTTTTCTTGGTATTTGGCATTTGGAGCTAGATTACGTGTACCAACACTAATAACTTTTCTAACCATGGATAACTAGCTTTCTTCTTCTTGACACTTCCATTCATGATAGGTATTATATGGGAGTGTTCGAAGTTTGAGTCTTTATGATTAGGCATGTTAGTTCCAAAAGGAAACCTCAACATGCTATGAAACTCCTCCATGGACATTTCAAAGATGCTCATATCAAAATTACAGTGAATTGATCATATGCACATGTCAACGATTTGACTAACCCTAATTAACTCCTAACTCAATGAACTTCCATGTTACTTCACAATGTCAGTATCCAACATACACTTGATAACTACTCTTTTTAATAGATTAGAAAGCAATGGTTAGAGGAAGCTCGATAATAACTTTTATTGAAGGTCTGATCTTTCCTTTAATATATGAGAACTATTCCCAAACTACAAATTTGGAAAAGATTAATCATCCTAATAACTTACCCTTTTATTGAAGGTCTGATCTTTCCTTTCAAGCCTATGTCACAAAGCTCGATTAGGCTCGCGAGCCTAAACGAGCCTTTATATAATATTATTTATTATTATTTATATATATTAAGATAAAAACATATTAGGGGAATTATGAATTTCGGGAATTAGTAAATGAGCTTTTTAACGAGCTTGAGCCGAGCTTAAGCTTATTTAGGCACGCCCGATAAAAACGAGTCGAGCCTGAGCCCGAGCCAAGCTTGTATAACTCTTTACGAGCTCGAGCCGAGCTCAGTAAAAGAAAGCTCGAATCGAGCCGAGCTCGAGCTCGAGCCTCATATAACTTAAACGAGCCCGAGCCGAGCCTGGCCAGGCTCGGGCTCGGCTCGACTTGTTTGCACCCCTAGGCAATACTATTTGTCAATTTCAATCACTATTAAATTCCTATATATTTCAGATTCATCAACTATCAATGACATGTTAATATTGGATTATGTTCATCTCAAATTTTATGACGGGGTCATCGATAGAATAGATGGTAAATCAACCATGGAAAAATATGTTCCCCCGACTCAAGTTCTACATATTCGTGAGTTCTACATCATTCTCAACTATACTCTCAAATTGATGTGTCGGTTAATCACACGAGATCCATCAATAGATTATAAAGAGAGTGTACATAATTTATGGGTAACATTAGATTCATGTTTTTTAATAAAATGTGATTTTATTTTATACTTTTAGGTTAATACTTTTAACTCGAACATTATCCTCTCAAAACCCTTTCGATAACTCCACTCTCAAAATGCAAAGAGGTGGTGAGTATGGTAAGTTATTAGCTTTTGAAATCTGGCTTCATTAGCAATCAAAGACTCCTTCTTAAACCTTCCTTATAGTATCAGAGTGTGTGCACCTAACATGGTTCAATTTATAATGTTTTAATTAAACATGTGAGGGAGATGTTGTATTTAGCGTTATATATATATATATATATATATATATATATATATATATATATATATATATATATACTTTTATATATAAAATATGTAACGTCCCAAAACTAACGATAAAAAATTTCATTTTAAAACATCAATACTTGTTTTCCAAAATCATTCATAGTAAAATGTATCACAAACATCAAAGTAAAACAACAATCATCGGTGCAGAAATTCATTGGGGGATGTGGTGCAGTCAAGCCGAGTCATTCCCCTTAGAACCAGAGGTACTTGAAAAATGTTTAAACCACAAATCTCTAAGCACAAAGCTTAGTGAGGTTACAATGCGCCCAACCCAACATACAAACGGGCCCAACCTAACATACAAACGGACCTAGCCCAACATACAATGGGCCTAACCAACATACAACAGGCCCAATACAACATACAAAGAACCCAAACAAGTATAAAACGGTTCTATCCTAGCATACAACGGGACCAACCCAGTATACAACAGGCCCAACCGAGCATACAACAGGCCAATCCTAGTATTCCAATGCAAGAGTCAAGGGTCACAATCAAAGTCGAGGTCAATACTTATCATTAGCGAGCCTCCACGTCGTGACCTCGTTGTGCCCACATCGTGGTCAAAAAATGCCAAGACTGTTGGGATGATCCCCAATCGCCACGTCATGACGACCAGAAGGCTACGTCGTGGGAACTGGGTCTAAACAGCTTAATGGATTAAGTTGTTTTCATTCATTATTAAGAGCACCAAAGCTCAGATCTGATACTCTCCAAGGTCTTGACGGATAAATTTTCTGACTTTCTCCATTAATACATCTCAATAAGACAAAACCTCTAAAACTAAATTCTTAATAACCTCACTAAGCATGACTTATCCATTAAGCTCTTAATCACCAAAGTCATTCATCCATATTTTCCAGAAGGATTTCCTACACCTAATGGATCATAATAATTGGTGCTTTATAAACATGCATGTCCAATGCATGTATCTTCTATTTTAGGTCAAAAATGTGGGAGAAAGGAACTCAAACTTATTCATGGGACCAAAAACTCCCAAGAAACTCTAGATCTACAACATATGACCTTAAAGGGACCTCAAAGATCCATAAAGTTGCCAACTTTATGGAATTCATTCCTTTAAACTTCCACAATCATGAAGAAAACATAAAAGAAACCTAGATCTTGATGCACGGAACTTAAATCTTGCATCTTGAACACTTATAAAAGTCTAGAATATGCATCGGATAATGATGATGAGGTTTTCTTGCTGGATCAACACACTAGAATACCTTCTTCTTCTTCAAGCTACAAAAGTACCAAAATGTGCCAAGAATCACCAAGAGGGATTAGGGTTAGGGTTTCTAAGGTTTGAGAGTGATGGAGGCTAAGTAGGATGCCCTAATCTATGGGGTATGATGATTAAATATGAGAGAAATCCTAAAATCAAGGGTTTTTGCCAGAAAAATCGACACATTGTGTCTATATTACTGCCACGACATGCTACTCATTAGTTGGACGTGTTCCATTTAAGTCATGTCACGTCGTGGGAATCGATACACCATGTCGTGGCATGGTGTTTATCCCAAAACCTCCGTCTTTGATTTCGTTAAGTCTTAAGCTAAACCAATCTAGAAAACGGTTGTTATAACAATCCCCCACTTAAACTAGATTTCGTTATTGAAATCTATCCTTACAACATACTTAACTGCACCAGCCAACCCTGACTGAATTTCCTAAATTGACAATAGGACCGAGAAATCATCTCACATATATGACCACCTTCTGATATTGCTACCGAACCCAATCTTAGCGAAAATCACATGCCTTGACTAAGAAATGAACCTTAACACGCCACCCTTAACCAACAAAGAGAAAGTCCAACTACTTTGTCTGAAATATGATGGCCTTATACCATGCCTGACTTTTAAACAGATAAAACCGTTCAAACCATATCGATAATGACTCTAATCCACAACCCAACTGACCAAAACCCCTCACATCCTGTATTATTTCACTGATAACTAGGAAACATGATCCCCAACCATTCGTCGATGCAAGTAACCTTGCACTCGAATACGAAGGTGACTCCCAACACAAGTCTCAACCACTGGTGTTGTACCAACATATACATCACATTCTGCTGACCAAAACTCACTTTTTGATAATATTGTTCTTTTTTCCTTTTCTTGATTTAAATATAAAATCCCCAAATCTATTATTTATAAAGATCGGTTAAAAACTTCCATATAATTTTTTTCCCTCTTTTTCTTCTTGCATTTTGCTAAAAGTGCGAATTTATAGTTGTGTTGTTAAAAAAAACCAAAAGATAATGATTAAGATTAAGCCCCTGATTCTCATATAAAATCATGGTTCTACTAGTATGATATGAAGAATAAAAAGTTACATCTACAAAAAAGTTTACAACTATTTCTCTCAAACATTTATACACAAATAACATGTTATCTAATAGCATTTTCACCAAAGGGTCTTTGACCTAACGGTAAAGAATAACTCTCTCATTTGAGTGGTCATGAGTTCTAATTTCGTTTGAGACATAGATGGTGATAGTTATAAGTAAAATATGTTGCCGTTTAAAAAAAACATTTTCATTATATGAGGAATAAAGTTAATAAGATCAGTTTTTATGAATCTCATAAATAAGCTAAAAAGTTCTTACATTGGAAACATATGTCATGATTTTAGGATGTTAAAATGATGTTTATGATTTTTGAGATGTTAAAATGATGTTGATATTTAACGGGAAAATCAGCCAAACTGCAATGTTATCATAGATGCTCTTAACTTATTGAAATTGTTGGTGGTTTGACTCGATAAACATGTTTTGTTTGCTGTTCAAAAAATAATAAATAAAATTATAAAATAATAAACATGTTTTGTTTAAATTATTATTTTTATTGTAACCATTTGGTTTGTTATCCATAATACAAACAGAGCATTTTTTATATAAACATATGGAAAAAGAAATTCTATAAAAAAAAATTAATGATTAATTGCATGAAATCTGTGTTGGTGTGTAGATAATGATAATTTCCTTCAAGATACTCTAGCTAGTTCGAGGAAAGTGCATTTGTGGAGACGGAAGGAACGTCCATTTCACATCACTTAAATCATTGGAAAATTGGGTCCCGTTCTATTATTTGGAGGCTTTTGTAGATTATTTTTTAACATATACTTTAATTTCTATATCAATGAAGACCTTTTTTTTTTTTTGTAAATTTCGCTAACCCAAAGTTATTATATTGTTTTTTTGGCCATCAATTTATAATACGATAGAATAGTTTAAAAAAAAAGGAAGTTAACTGAAGGAAATTTAATTATGTTGCTTTTGTACAGAAAAACCACACAATTACTTAAATAAATCGACCAAAATCCTTTTATATCCATGTATTTGATTTTTTTTTTGTAAGATGTAAAACAACTTCAAAATGAGTTAAATATGTTTGAAAATATATTTGGGTTGAAATATCTAGAATCCGGAATATTTATAACTAGTTGTGAGACTCATGTATTACATGAGTTAATTAAAAAAAAGTTAAATATAGAAGTCAAAATATTTAATAATTTTCAATTTTTAAGAAAATATAAAAAATAATGAATTGTTATAATGGAAATCTTTTTTGTCTTTTAAATTTAAACAAATAATTTAAATAAATGAACAAAAAAACTAATGAGCTTTAATTTTGGGAATTTTAAAATTAAAAGATAAGTTTATTAATAAATTAATACCAATTTATTACTATATTTATTGTAATTATTACATTAAAATAGTATGTGAAATTTAATAAAATAGAAAATCTTATAAAATGACATGTAAAAAAAATTAATTCAAAATAAAGACATTTGGAAAATTGAATAAAAGTGTGACAAGTGGTAAAAAAAACTTTAATTTATTAGAATAGATTTTCAAAGGTTCAATATATAAAATGAAAAACAAACGTAAAAATGGTTTAAACTTTAAAATACAATTTACTTATACATTTAACCCTTTTTCTTGTAAGTATATTTTATGAGAAATAAATACTTATTATATATATTTTGTTCGAAATAAGTACAACAGAATTAACATGCCATTTGCCTACAGACGTGATTGAAGAAAAAATATTTTGAATTTTGTCTATAAAAGAAACATACTATTTATTATTTATTAATTAAAAAATATACTCAAGGAATGTGCGAAACTAAATATGAAATTGGCCCTGGACCGAAAGCAATACAATTCAGATTCTAAATAGGTTGAATTTACAAATGGATAACAAACTATTTTTGTTACAAAGGCAATTATTTAAAAGAAATATCATCATAAAATAAACAATTGAAAATTTTGTTTGTAAAGTACCTTTATTTTATTGTTTTAAATAATTTTCACTCCATTGGTTCAAACCAAAATTTTCTTTTTCTTTTTTCTATTTAGTTTAATCAAACAATGTCCTATATGTATGTAATTATGCTTAAATAGGTCTATCAAAACAAACCCAAAGTTTGACTTTGATTCGCAATATTTTTTGGGATTTAACTTATATTATATGACTTGGCTCTTGTTCCTCATATTCTATAATTTTTCTTATTTGTTTTGTATATGTTCGGATGTTTTGTAATATGCTACGTGACCCTAGACTCTAGAGTGAGCAATATACTGCTGCATAATTATGGAAGAGGTTGTGTACATTCATTCTAGGCGTTTTGGTTGTTGGATTACGTTTAATCTGACTACCAAATATTGTAAAGAGGTATAATTGTTTGGTTTCATTGCAAAGGTACAATATGGTTAACAACAACTGCTCTGGCTTTAATTATTACTGCTTGGACAACCAATATTAATACTACAACTGGCAGTCCTTTTGTGTACAGTGTGACGTCTATCCGTAAATACGCTTTCTTTAACCATCACCATGTTAACTAACATCACTAAAAATGAAAATCGATCAAAGCTCAAATGTAAAGAGAAAGAGTGGACCTAGATTAATGAAAATATTATCGATAGTTTTAATTGAAATATTGATAATTTTAGTATCATCAAACCATCTTGAAAGATAAGATTAATTTTAAACACGTTGAACTCAATTTATGTTGTACAACCAATATTAATACTACAACTGGCAGTTTGAGGCAACACTTGTATTGTTTCTTCCAACTTTTTTTTTTCTTATTGAAATTTTGATGAATATTGATTATATATTGTTGAAATCTTATTAAATTCTTGTTCTATCTTTTTTTTTTATTATTGCTAAATTATTATTTTTTTTCATTTTTTATATTGATTAATGATAATTTTTTGCTTAAATATAATTTTTTTTGTTGAAATATTATTATTTTTTGCTGAAATATCATAAAATTTTGCTGAAATGTCATGCATTATTAAATTTTCGGTATTAAAAAACGATTTTCTGTATATAAAACCAATTTATTTTAATATTTTAATATCTTCAGCAGCATGAATATGTTAAAAAACAAACACGTTTCTTATTATAGTCTGCAACCATTTGGTTCACCTTTTTTGTTGCAGAGGGTTGTAGAGGTGGTCCGCACACTTAATAAATTTTTGCTTCAAAACATTAAAAAAAAACAGCACCTAAGTTTGGGAGATGTAGGGTGTCAACTTATATAACATGATTTGATCTCAAGAACACGAAAGACTAGAGGTAGCATGTGGTTGGGATCCAAGTGGCATCACCTCTGGCGAGGTCCAAGGGACAACACTACTACCTGATATGTCTATTACAAATACACTTGATTTTTGACTAATTGACCAACCAAAATTAATCGTCGTAAGCCTATATTTATAGGTTTCGGTTTTGCAAAAAGTCATTTTTCTTCTGATATCGTTCTATGAATTCCATTTCTCGTAGAACGTAGAAGAATACATGTTATTTGTGTTTATCTCCGAAATTTTTCCTCGAAAATTGTGAGAGAAATATATTAAAGTATCCCAAATAGGATTCCTTGGAATTCAACGTTTATAATGTAACATCACCCCCGGCATCTATCACAATATTGTTCGTTTTGGGCTATTCGACATGAGGATTTCCCAGGGGGGTCACCCATCTCGATACTACTCTCGCTTGAGCACGCATCACTGCTGAGTTTTTACGAGATTTGTTGTCCTCACGAATTTAAAACACTTTGTCATAGAGAATGTGTCCACACTCCTTATAAGGAATGTTTACTTCTCTTTCCCACCGATATCGGGTCAGGTGCCGGTAGTGTAACGTCCCAAAAAATTCCAACAATTTTTTTCATTTTTAAATCATCAAGTCATACAGCTATATATTCCAAACCCAACAAGGTAAAAATGTAATTTTCAAACATCATAGTAAATCAAAAGCAATCAATGTCGAAAAAACCTTCATGGGATGTTGTGCAGTCAAGTCGGACCCTTCCTTATGGATCTGGAAGTACCTAAAAATGTTTAAGCCACAAAAGGTAAGCACAAGGCTTAGTGAGTTCCTCAAAATACCATATACCTTACATATAATATGGATTGCTATGTGCCAACCATAGTCTTACTGTCACTATCAGTCATGAGCAATCATGTTCTTTCCTTACTACATTAGGAGCCAAATCCTGGTCTTATTTACAAGTGCCAAGAGCCAAATCCTGGTCTTCCTAGCAAACATCACAAAGACGACTAGCAACATGCAAATAACTGTAGGGGCTAGACCCTAGTCTTGCATATAGTTGTCATTAGCCACTACATGATCTATCATACAAATGTTAAGGGTCACCACCTGGTCTTCCATGCAAGTCTCACTTAACCAACTAGCATCCTACATTGTATAGTGAGAAGACTCACCTATCTCATGAATCCAACTAAACCAGGGCTCAATGCCACACAAATAGTTCTACAACACCTGTCAAATCATACAAGGTCTAACCTTAGCCTATACCCTAAATCTAGTAATTTAACTAACAATCAACCATGCAAAAAAGTCGAGGTCAGAGGCAAAGTCAATAGCAAACCTTATCACAGTTGACCCTCACATCGTGACTAGCCCTTGCTTACATCTTGAGAACGTATATAGCTTGATTCCAAACTCGGTCTCATATCAACTCAGCCAAATCGGCCATGGATAACTCACTTAGCAGGCACCACAACATGAACCTTCCTTGGTCATGTCGTGAACACAACAGGACAAGATAGACAAAAGATACACCATTGTCACAACATAACATTCCCTATGTCACATCGTGACCACCGTCTGAGGCAACGTCTTAATAGTTTGAGTCCTTAATCCATTAAGTCTTCAACTCTAACTTTCTAGAAAGCTTTAAGGGACTCTATATGTTTATTAAAATGACAACTTTATGTACATGCATGCCCCATGCCTGTCCTCTACCCAATCTAGGTTAAAAGGCAAGAAAATGCCCTAAAACTCATGCAAGATTCATAATCCACATCCAATCCTTAGATCTATAATATATGATGCTCTAGGGACTCTGGAGGACCATAAATTTGCCAACTTTATTCCATCAATTCACTCAAATCAAAACCATGAACCAAAAAGGACTAGAAAACTTATATTTAGGAGAATAAACCATAAAGGTAGAAGCTTTAATCCTTACAATTGATCTCGAAGGTGATATCAAAGATGAGAAAGTGTTGCTTGTTTGATCCTTGCACCAACTCTCGTTCAATTTCCTTCAAAGAGCACAAAAACTACCAAAATGAGCCAAAATCACCAAGATGGACAAGGGTTAGGGTTTCTAAGGTTTGAGAGAGATGGAAGCTCATAAATGAACCCTAAATCCAAGTTCAAGGTGCTTAAATACGAAGGAAACCCTAAAAGATCATGGGCTTGGGATGCGATCCTTGGCACGTCGTGACCAAATACATGTCACGTCGTGACTAACCTCCAGATGTGTGTTCTTCATTTGGTTGGTCACGTCATGACCTCCCTATGGTCACGTCATAACACTCGGTTTTCCCTAAAAACCAAGTTTTTGAATCCTTAATGCCCTAAAACGCTTCAATCCGAAAAACGGGTGTTACAGGTAGCCACCCACATTTACCCACTTTACAAGATTTGACGTCCTTATCGAACACATCAACATGTTCCCTAGCTCTAAAACCATTTGTAAGATCCCCTCATGCATGTATTTAGACATTGCTCACATTTTTGGATATCGAAACAAAAACTTCCTATTGGGTCACCCATGTTGGAATTTATCTCGCTTGGGCATGCTTAATTGGAGAGTTCTTATGGTATATTCCGCCCTCACGACTTTAAAATGTGTTGTAACAGGGAAGATATCCACACCCATTATAAGGAATGCTTAATTCTCCTTCCTAGATGATGTGGGATCTGGTTCAAGTAGCTACCCATCACCTGATAGAATTAGAACGATACATAGAAGATTTTTAGGTTTTCTATGCATCTAAAGACATGATCATGGCAACGGAAACAAATG
This sequence comes from Lactuca serriola, assembly GCF_051521515.1. NCBI lineage: Eukaryota > Viridiplantae > Streptophyta > Magnoliopsida > Asterales > Asteraceae > Lactuca > Lactuca serriola. The sequence continues at coordinate 297,494,665 of NC_136412.1, forward strand.
AAAATCCTATGTGTTCATGCAACCTAAGAATCTAAGTTTAATTCTATTATCGTCACCTTATTAAAACATAAAGATTGAAGAACTCCATACCTCTTTTGCAGCTAGTGACCTCCTTTCTTGAGACATTATTTGTGCCACCTTGTTTGAATGCAAGGATCCAACCCATAATCTCTCTTTGAGTTCACACCCAATGAACTCCAAAGTGCATAATAATATTTACTAGAAGTAGGGTCAAATTCACAAACCCTAGGTTGGAGAAGAATCCGTCCACTATAGAGGGAGGAAGAGAGTTGGCGAATTTGTCAAGCCAAGGTGCAAGGAATTATGAGATCCATAGAGCCCTATTTATGGCCTTCTATCATTTCCTTATATTTTTCTCCCATCACAAGTAGGTCAGATGCCAAATTCGAATTTTACCTCCATCCCATGTGGGGTGGAATGAATTTATGTCCAACCCTAACTCCTTAAGGGTTTCAGAATATTCAAATCAGCCAACTATTGATTAATTGATATTCAGCCCTTTTAATTAATTAAACTATTAAATTAATTCCTAAAATATTTTTCCAATTAGTTTCAAATTAAATTTTAAAACATAATAATTAGTAAACTAATTTATCCTTTATTTATTCTACTCAATTTAGGTCTTGAGGGCAACCCAAGAGGACCCTGCTATTATTAGAAAAATTACCAATAGTTAATGATCTTATACACTCTTCCCAATAGTCTCCTACTTGCACAAGTCATTAACTATATGAGGTCCAATACTTCTCTAATAATCAACAGAGAGAGTGCCATCAAATACTTCTGTAATATAGGGATCAACTAACGCTTTAGTAATTAACAACCTCCATACTACTAACTATATGGTAGAACTTAAGCAAAAACCAATGGAATAATATGGGTGTGTCATATAGTCGGGAACATATACCCACACATTTAACGTTAAAATATTAAACTAAGGCGTAAGGTAACAACCCTAGGTTGGGAATATCCCAACTATCTAACATTTTCTTGTTCATTTGTGGCTTGAACATAATCGTGTTCAGAAAATTAAGAAGTATAGAACATATGAATATCTCAAAATTAAAATATTGAATCAAATATTTAAAACAGTGGGGACATCCCAAGATATCATCCAAGGTAAGTTTCACTCAAGATGTCATCCAAGATAACCCTCGATCGTAATGTCATATAAGGTATGTAATTCTTCGACCGTCTTTAGATCCCTTTTTCATAAAGTTTTTATAAATTGATTTCTTTTGAAAAATACTTATTATTTCAACTGCTTTTTTAAAAACAAGAAATTATTCTAAGAACACAACCTTAGATCCTTATCTTTTGTAAATTTACTATGTCAATGACTTAGGATCCAACAACTTTTTATCATTAATGAATGCTTAAAACCCTATTCTCAAATCTAAATCCGCTCAATGGTTTATTCCATATTTCTTATTAAAAGAATACTGTTGGCCAATTTTTTTTTATCATATTATAACAAATAAAGTTACAAGAGTATTAAGAAAAATATATTCATTCTTAAAACATTACAATGTTTATAATAGGCCCATAGGGTTGTATCCTACTATAAAACTGTCTAAGCCTGCTTTTCATTAACACCCCTTCTTCCAACAAACCTCTTAATTTTTTGAATCTACTTCCTCTCACCAACCATTGTTTATAAAGATTTCTTCCATGTGTCCTCATCACAGGATACCACATTGCTTTCTCTAACATCATTATACATCTTCAATCTTTCCTCCAAAATAACTTTTGTAGTAAAAACCTTGGCCTCCTTGGTGATTTCCTCGATCTTCTCCTCCAAATCCCACACCTTTCTACAAAGTTCTTCAATTCCTCATCCATTTCTTTAAGCTTTTCAACCTTCAACAATAGCACCTCATTCTTTTTCTCTAACTTTCGCTCTTTCTCCAACAATGTAAAATACATTTTTTGCTTTGAAGCCTCAAAATCTCTTTTAAGATCCTCAGTAGTCTTCATCATAAGGTTGGTAGCCTGAAATGAACAAAAATAAAGATTTTTAATAAACGATGAAATTTACCAAATCAGAAACACTCACATTTTGAGTTAAAGTTATTAGTTTTTGTCTAATCTCTGTCAATCTGTAACACCATAAAAATTTATACAATTTTTCACATTTTAAATTCCATATAATTTCATTCACATCTACATTTTAAAGCATTGTATCATCATTATCTTAATACAAAACCCCAAGATCAAAACATATGAACTCCAGTGTGCGTGTGTACGAGTCATGCCGGCGCCTATCCGCGATCACAGCTGGTACCTGAAACACAACACATAAAACTGTAAGCATAATTGCTTTGTGAGTTCCCCAAAATACCACTCTAACACATATTAGCCACTCGAGGCTATAACTCAGTTGACCCTCTGGTCAATGTGTCTCAATGGAACCTTCCAGTCCCAACTCTCTATGGGCCCTCTGGCCCTAACTCTATGGACCCATTGGTCCTACTCTGTATACTCTGAATCATGCATATCACATATCACAATAAATCTCAACACATAAATAACATGCAAATACACTGGCACATAACTCTAAAATACACTGTCACATATCTCTGTACCACACTAGGTAAAGTATAGTGAGAAGACTCACCTCAGATGTCTCGGTAAATCTCTGACTCGGTAGAAATACGATCTAGCCTCCGCCTAATCACATAAAGTAAATATTCTCATAAATATAACTCTCGGGACTAGACTCAACCCTCTCTTGGCACCCTCAGAGGCAAAAGACCATTTTACCCCTCTTTTGGCTCAAAGGCCACATTGTTGACCAAATCCTAAAAGTCAACGAAAGTCAATGGTCAAACTTTGACCCGACTGGTCGAGTGAACTTGGGCGACTCGACGATTCTACACGTGTCCACTAACTCTCTAGTCTCGCTTGGCATGTCGAGTTCCTCCCCTTGCTCGATGAGTCACAACTGGCATGAATCGCGGGGCCACCCTGACTCAACTCGTCGAGTCTCAAGATCAACTCGGCGAGTTCCGCTTTGAACTCCAGTCCTCTAATCCCCCTCTGAATCATAGAGTTATTCCCCCAACTCGGCAAGTCCACTCACTGAGTGATTTACGGGAAACCCTAACCCTACTCGTCAAGTGTGCCCTTGGACTCGGCGAGTTCATGCCATGCACAAACTCAAATGGCCTCCTGAGGTCAGATCTGTTCCTTTGATCCATAGATCTGACCTTCCCAAGCCTGATAAACACGTAAAGTTCGAATCTTGACACTCATGGGACGTCTAGGAGGCTTCACTTGGTGATTTAGCCCCAAAAGTAACATCCTTAGCCCAACACCTCCATAGCTCAGCATAAAGCAAGCTGACATAAGCTCTTTAGACCACTATGGGTCCAAATCTGAAGTCTCAAAGTGAATAAGGGCCATATCCTCGCAATTTTCTTCCAATAAAGGTCATAAAACTCTACATCTATGGATTCCTTCAACAAAACAGATAAAGGGGTGATATAATACCTCAAAGATGAAGTCTTTTGCTCGAAATCCACAGATGCACAACCTCCTTGGTCTCCTCTAAGCTGGAATCGCCTCCTTCTTGCAAGAATCAACTTCAAAGATCAAGAAATGGCTCCTTTCCTCTCACAAACACTCTAGCTCCTTTAGGGTTTCTCTCTGGGGTTTGGTAGCCGCAAAATGACGGCCCTAAGGGCCTTTAAATAGGTCCCAAACCTAGGAAATTAGGGTTTCATTAAACAGCGTGGACTCGCCGAGTCCACTCATGAACTCGCCGACTCCAGTCATGAACCCGGATAAGAATCTGTGACCCTACTCGGCGAGTCTAAGCACCAACTCGTCGAGTCCCTTCACAACCTCCAAAAATAAAAGAATAAAATAATATACCTGTTAATCCGGATGTTACACAATATTAGTCTAAGAAAAAAACATCAATGGAAGGGATGGGAAGAAGATTTATCTTATTAGATTCAGGGCTACGGGGATTTGTCGTTGTTTTCTTCGAAGTTAGAGGAAGCAACTTATCATTCTTCACTGGAGAACCAAAAGTCATGAAATCATTGACATTGAAACAAGAAAAAGTAGACCTAGAGCGAGTAACCTTGGAACTTGTCAAGAAAACTTAAACCGTTAGAATCCCAAAACAACATAAAAGGAAAAGAAAATCCATAGGTCCTACTAGTTGACATATTGGAAGGTGTAGGATCTTTTCTGAAGAATGGAGAAAAAGCCACTCCTCCAATTGTTTGCTTCCTGATAATCTTGAAGGTCCTTCTCTCCGAAGATAATTTTATAAAATTGCAGCCTCTTTCCTTACTATCCTCGCGAGGCGGGAATAAATACTCAAACTTGGGATTTGTCTTGAAGAAGAAGGGAGAAAGTCAATATACATGTACAAAAAAAACCTTGGAAATTAAAGGAACGTAGAAATCCTACCCTCAATAACACAGTCAACAAGAAAAGTATCTCCATAAACCAGAGATTGCATATTACAAAGAAATACTTCTTCTGCCTCCAACATTGTGACATGATATATTAAGAATTGGATATTGTTTCCTGGGATTCATTTTGAGAATAACACAAGAAGAACCAAAGGTTTGAAGATCATGGACACTAGCAATCTTAGGAAGACCGAGATTTAAGTTCTAATATATGTTGAGATGATCAATCCAATATAGGATAAGCCAAACCATTGGCATGATTTGGGCGTATGGAAATCTACTCATCTCAAAAAATTCAGATTTAGGCAGGAAAATGAAAGGAAAGACCGATGTAAAAGTGAAAATAAAAAACAAACCCAAGAAGTTGATACAAAATCAGGTTTTGGTTTTGTATCAAATGGTTTGAACATTATTTTTGGAGGGAACTTTCCTTCGGGACGGAGGGACTCCATTTTTTCATTTGAAAAATTACAAGTTTCCCTCCGAACATGACAAAGAATTCATGAATCTTTAAGATCTCCATGCTCATTATCTGACTTTGCTATAATTAGAGCTTTATCCATGATCCTAATAAAAAAGAAAGAAGAAGAATAATTACCTAAAAGATTGATCGATAATGAAGGTAAGGAACAACATATTGCAAAATCAATTTATAGACAAAACACTCCTGACCGAAAGAGCAAAAGTGAATTCAAAATTCCTGGGAAACCGAATATACATCCTGACTCTACAACGTCTAACAAATAAAACCGCTCGGGTACTAGATTGAAGATTTATGGGGGAAATTGTTATGGATAGAATTTCTATCTTACTATTTTTAACATCTTGCTTTATGGTAACATCCTGGGTAAGCCTAAGATCTTGGATTTAGTCAATATCTTGGGACTACCTTTATTTTCTTGTAATATTTCATGTAGGTATCACGAAACTGACTAGAAAGGTATAGACCGAGTAAAAAATATGTATTTAAAATCCTTGTGAACGTTGAAGACCATGAACAAAGCTGGTTTAAGCATGGATCAAGAAAGATCCCTAGAATATTGGATTTGTTTTTATTATCGATATGTATAAACGCCTAGTTGATCACCATTCATACACACATTCTCACTTCCACTCTCACTCTGATTCTCTCGACACTTGATCACTTTTACACTCACATCAGGATCAGCTAACATTTGTAATTTTATTTCAATTAATATAAGTCCTGGTAACTTTTTGAATATCTTGAGATTTATTATATGAATTCACTTGTTTGAAAACCTTAACACTATTTTCACCCTAAACACTTCAAAAACATTTGTTTACATCAAGAAATAAAACACTTTATTAAACTGTTTTTTGAATATCGTTATTTCTTCCCACGATCTTGGGCACGACCAAGATCTTTGGCACATTTCAAGATCTTAAGCACTTCACTATTACGTATCTTATCTTAAACATCACACTATACTTACTAATTTGGTTACGAAATTAACTTATAAGTTTTTAATCAAAACAGGTAGCATCAGTAGCACTTTATTAAGTCACCACAAAATAAACACTAAAACAGTTACCATTCATATTGTTAAATGTTTCCAAAAACTTTATCAAACTAAAAACTAAAAAATTACACCATATCATCAGTAAATCTAATGCCTATAGACATTGTATGATTTTCAGGCTTGGTCCTTGATAATGGATTCGTGAATAGATCAGAAAAATTCTCCTTCGATGACACTCTATTCACGACAATGTCTCCATCCTCGATGCGGTTCCTTATGTAGTGGTACTTTCTGAGTATATGTCTTGAGTTATCATGGTCCTTAGGTTCTTTAATCAATGCAACTGCACCCTCGTTATCAAAAAAGATTTCCATTGGATCCTTGATGCTCGGAACGACACCAAGATCATCAATGGATTTCTTTAACCATGTAGCCTCTTTTGTAGATTCATTAGGCGGTATATACTCTAACTCGCATGTAGAGTATGTCACTATCTTTTGATTGGGATTCTTCTCAGTGGCCACTCCTCCATTAATCAAAAATACCCATCCTCGCTATAAACATGAGTCATCTCTATCAGCCTGGAAACTTGAAATAATGTAACATGTAACTCTTAACTCTTATGTGACTCTATTTACCAAGAACATATCATTTTTCTTCTTAGGTATTTCAGAATATTCTTTATTGCTATCTAATGACTATCGCTAGGACTCCTGATAATGACTCATCATTCTTAGAGCATATGAGACATTAGGTCGAGTACATATCATGGCATAAATAATCGATCCTATATTAGAAGCATATAGGACACGAATCATTATGTCCAGTTCGTCACTATACTGGAACATCGATATTTACTTAATCTTATGCCATGTTTCATGGGTAGAAACCCTTTCTTGGAGTCTTTCATCTTGAACCTATTTAAGATCTTATCCAAGTATCTTTGGCTAAGTCCTATTAGACGTTTTGATCTATCTCTATAAATTCTTTTACGAAGCATGTATGTAGGTTTTCCCAAATCCTTCATAGTGAAAAAAATCCCAAGCTAAGTCTTAACACTTTGCAATGCTGAGATATTATTTCCTATAATCCATATGTCATCAACATACAACACTAGGAAGACTATAACGGTTTAAATTCTAGGTATGGGATCAACCAAATTCCAAACTTGGTTTTCATATAGGGATTAAATCTTGCTCTTCATGCTCTCTTTCCATTTCGCACCCTCAAGGCCTATAATCGCTTCCTTATAGTTGGATAGTTCATCCGTACTAACCAGTGTATGATCATTGATCTGTATGTCTCCTTATGTGGTAATACAGAAAACCATATAACTCAGTAGGGAGACAAAATCTATTGGACCTACAAAAGGGAGGTGGAGATATATCAGTTTACTCAACATGTCGCTCTACCTCAGGTTGAGTGCTAGTGTCAATTAAAGGTTCATCTTTCTTTGACTTGTGAATCTATTCAACATCAATTTGAATCCCACTAGATTCTTTGGATATACAATCCCTCTCAAGGAAGAATCTCCATCTAGAAACAAACACCTTGTTCTTAGAAGGCTTGTAAAACAAGCATCCAAAATACATTTGTAGATAATCAAAGAAATAACACTTCTATGATCTGGGTTCAAGTTTATTGTTGGCCTCACGACAAAAATAAACCTTGTATCCGTAGATTTTCACATGTGCTACATAAGGATGTGTCCCACTCCACATTTTAGAAGGTTTTTTAGCAACCTTCTTAGTTGGTATGAGGTTTAAAATATGGTCGGCTGTCTCTAAGGCATACCCCTAAAAGTTATCGAAAATGTAGCTCGAATCATCATAGATCAAAAAATATCTAATAGCGTTCAATTTCATCCCTCATCAACATCATTTAGTTGTGATGTTCTGGAAGGAGACAATTGTGAAACTATTCCACATTTCTTAAGATGCTCGCAAAATTCAAGACTTAAATATTCTCTACCCCTATCGGATCGGACCATCTTCATCTTTCTGCCCAGTTGATTATATACATCATTTTGAAATTCTTTGAACACTTCAAAGGTTTTCTTACTTATGCTTGATTATATATATATATATATATATATATATATATATATATATATTCTAAAACTAGTAGTGAAAGTCACAAAGTATCATTCACCATGTCTTGTGGTGAATCTAAATGGTCCATAAACATCTATGTGGAAAAGTTCCAATAGATCCTTGCCTCTTTCACATTGACCTATGAATGGTACCTTTATCATCTTGCCAAGTAATAAAAATTAACATACATCATTTGATTTTAATTCAAATGATTCCATAAACCCTTCTGATTGGAAATTGGCGATGTGTTACTTGTTTATAGGCCCAAGATGAAAATGCCACAAACATGATTTATCCAATTCATCATTAGTATAACCAATGTTTAATATTAGATTATAAAATTTACTTACAGGCACAAGATTCTAATAAATACCATTACAAGGACTAGCTTTGAAAATAAAAGAACTATTCTAATAAATCAAAATGTCACCATTTTCATTATCAAAAGAAAACCGACAACCATCCTTGTGTAATGCATACAAATAAATAATGTTTCGTGCTATATCAGGAAAAAGAAAGAATTTAATAAACTTAGACGAACACCACCACTAAGCATGACCTCGTAATCCCCGATCCTTGTAACAACTGCAGTGTAGTTGTTTCCATTGATCAGGTTGAGCTCCCCATGCTTCAAATTCTTACTTACCTTCACTCCCTGCATATTAGAGCAAGTGTGAGTACCACATCATGTATCAAGAATCCAATAAGTAGAAGTGGATGTGATATGGAGTATAATCATAAATATACCCAAGGTATCAACAACTTTGACTTTTCCTTTCTTCAGATCCTCTAGGTATTTGGGATAGCTACATTTCTAATGTCCTTTAGTCTAGAATTAGAAACACACGAACTCATTCAGATCAATGGTAGGAACTATTTCAGTTGGTATTTTTTTCTTAGAGATTTGATAGATTGTCTCACCTTAACTTTCCATTTCCTTTGGTATAAGAAACCCTTTTCCTTTTAGTAGTACCATGATCAATGGCCAAGACAGGAGCAGTAGGGTTGGAGCTAGGAATTTTCTTCATGCTTGCTTCAACAGTCTTAAGCATGTTATGCAGCTCCATCAAGGTCTTGTGTCGAGATTGTTCTTATTGCAGTTTTTCATGAATTATTGATATGAACTAGAAAGCGAGTTCAAAACCATGTCAATAGTCAACTCCTTTGGAAGCTCGGCACGAAGACTTCCTAATCTGTCAATGTACTAATGGGTTTCGAGCCTCATTAGATCAAACAAATAGCAGTGGAAATAAAAACAAACCTAATTTAAACTCGAAACATATGGATCTAAAGTCAACTAATCTGTGTAATGTCTAGAACTCAAAGAATAGAAAATATACCTTAGACTTCTTTGTGATTTTTTTGGACGAGCCAGCTGATTGGACTAAAGAACACAAATGAGAGTTACTCTTTTATAATTGCACCCAAGAAACAAAAAAGAAATAGATCCAAGCAATCATTTGACTATGAGCTTCAACAAAATCAAAATCTTAATTTTGTTAGTTAGCCACGACGTGGTGATCAACTAGCCACGATGTGGGAACGTCACTTTGGGATTCTTTAGGGTTTTGAGGATTCCTAACTTTGATAACTAAGAGGTATATTTCACAAGTATCAAAACCGGATTTGGAGCCCACTATTTATAGGGAGGTGATTTGAAACCCTCGAGATAATTATCAAATATAATAATAATTATCTAATGAATTCAAATTGTTCAGGAATATTCTATATTCCATTTATTTACTATTAATTAATCAACAAAAAAAATATCTCAAATAAATAAATTTTCATATTTTCTTAATTTTTGTTCTTGTGTGTAACCAAAAAGGATACTGCCATTTATAGTAATATTATCGGGCTTGTTATGGCTATGGGTACTAATCTCGATTGGCTCCCACTTGCACTTAGGCATCAACATTAGACATGCCTAATGCTTACTATAAATAATAACGAGTGGCAGTCCAATGCAACTACTATTCTTATAACAACTTTTCTATAAACAACCCTAAGAATAATAACTTCAAATTCCTTTGATGTATCTTATTATGAACTAGATACATGGATTAAAGATCAATATCATGGTTCAAGATTATGTTTCCCGATACTAACTTGTGATGACTTCACAGACTGACTGTTTACTCTAACCAACTTAGTCTTAGCTTGGCCAAGCATTTGTTTTCAACACAACTCAATGAGGGGGCCAAATATATATACTTCTCTATTTTTGGAAGAAGGACCAAATGAACTCTGATGACATATGTTAGTACTATTCCTCAGACAATACCTAGTCAAACAATGTATACATGACAGTTATGGACAACGTTGGGAAAAACCAAGATACAATAGATTGTAGAACAAAACCTCATGTATCTTCATTTGAAGAGTATGAAAAATAGTTGTCTTAATTTACTCACGACATAATCCATGTAGTAATATTTAAGTGTGGTTACTCCAATACTTAAAATCTTCATTTTCAAGTACTCATCAATATTGATCACAGGGCTTTGCAATGTTAATCTCCATGAACAATCTACCATTACTATGACAATCTTAATTCACTACTTTCTTCCAAGAGTAGAATTGATTGTGGAATGTTAGAATAATAAATTATTCTAGAAGTGTTCTAAACATGAAAAAGTATGAAAACATATATTATGAACAAACATAGTAACTTATTATTAATATCGACTAAATCAAAAATATCCAAGAAGTTCCAAAAAGATATCAAACTACAAATTGTGTTATTAAACAAATTCACTAGAAAATATAATGTCAATAAACCTAGTATGAGCATCATGCTTAATCTGTGACAACGGTTTAGTGAGCGAATCTGCAAGATTGTCTTCAGACGGAACCTGACTCATAATAATGTCTTCATCTTCAACTAGTTTCCTCATATGATGGAACTTTCTCTTAATATGAATTGTATGCTTGTGATCTCGAGGTTCTTTAGTTAAGGAAACTGCAACCTCTTTATCCCAGAAAATATCAACCGGTTCAGCTATGCTTGGAACAACACATAAATCGTTGATAGACTTCTTGAGCCACACTTCTTCTTTGGCTGATTCATTGGATGCAATATACTCTAAATTTGTAGTTGAATCAATAACAATCTCTTGCTTAGAGCTTCTCCAAGTCACTGATCCACCATTCAATGTGATCACAAAACCCGACAGATATCTTGAGTTATCTCTATTAGTTTGGAAACTTGCATGTACATATCCTTTGACGCTTAATTCATCTTTACCACCATAAACCAGGAACATATATTTAGTCCTCCTAAGATACTTTAGAATGTTATTAATGTTCGATAAAGTGTCTAAGTCCATAACTATATTTGGTATGTACTTGACCCGACCTGGCATGGTCCATTTGGGTTGCATGGCATCATGCACTTGGATAGACTAAATAAGAGAAATAAGACACTTATGGTTATTAATATATTATAAGTTCTAATATATTAATAATAAGAATAATAATATTTGGTTAGTATTGATCAAGAATTAATTTAGAATTAATTATGTGATCAACAGAAGACTAATTAAATATATGGGTTGATTGTGTAAATCATCCATAACTTATATAATGGGCCAAAAGCTTCATAGATAATCAAGTTGGGTTAAACCCATAGGATGCTCCATGGAGGTTACAATTAGGGTTTACATGGTGTAACCCTAATTGTAACACACTATATAAGGATTAGCTTATTCACCAAAATCGGCCATTAAGTGTGAAACAAGAGGGCATAACTGATTTCAAGAAGTGTTCTTATTCTCTTAAGTCATTACAAGTGTACTTAGTGTTGTGTGAAGCATTTGAGGCATCACACTTGGGGTGCTAGGCTCTCAAGGTTTTCAAGGAATCAAAGCAACTACAAGATATGTAATTCTAACCATCTTTTAGTTTAAAAGTTCCCATGTATGCTAGATAGGATTATGAACCTTGGAAATCATATTTTGCATGTATTATAGACAAACATAGATCCAAGGTTTTCTAGGGTTGCATGTACACTTAGGAGTGTTAGAATGCTCAAAACCCGTCAATGGTATCAGAGTCAGGTTTGTTTGTGAATACTTGATGCAAAATAGCTTGAAAAATTGAATTTTTCTTCACTGTACGTATGAACTTGTCGAGTCCATGAAGAAATGCATGCTACTCGTCGATTCTGTTCATGCACTCAACGAGTAGAGGCTGCAGTGTCCAGATTTTCGAGTTTTGCTGCTGGAAATGGAATAGAAACATTACCCTAAACTGTTTTGGTGTTATAAAACTTGTTTTAGATGGTGTAATGTTCATGCTAATCCATTTACAATGGCTATTATAAAAAATTACAAGTTTTATATGAGTTATTTATGATTCTTGAAATTATTGATAATCATGTTCTTGAACTTATGAGATTAGATGATCATAGGAATTGTTTGTAACCTCCTTGGTAGTTTAATTCATGATCATAATGTGTTTTAATGGAGTCCATAACTTGTCCATGGAAAACCAAAGGTCACACTTTAATTAAAAACCATTATTAGAACACATGACTTATAAAAATGAAGAGTCTTCATTTTAATACTCAATTAACTCATAAGTTATGAGAAATGTAAAGTTTTGAAAGTTTACAAAACTTGCCCTCAAGTTTTGGAACAAGTAAAGTCATATTAAAACTTTAGTTCCAACCCTTAGAATTTTAAAAGTTAAAATTCAACCCTTATACTTTATAATATTATAAGTTTAATAATATATATATATATATATATATATATATATATATATATATATATATATATGCATGTATGTATAAGATCAAGTCGTTCTACCGCAAGTAGGCCTCATTTACGAAGTCGGTCTATAAGGGGGTATAAGGTTGTTGCCTATAAAATGGTAGCTTAATGGGTGTCCACTCTCACCCACCGCTTCCTTGACTGGTGGAGGGTCGTTAGCCGAACGGGTAGGACAATGACTTATAATTCTAAATTAAGTATGATGAATATACTAAAGTAACTAAACCTTATTAAATTCCCAATCTTAGTTACTTTAGGAAAATGTGAATAAGGTGTTAATCCATGAAATTACACTTTGTACTTTGATTAAGTCGTTAGTGGAGCGTGTGTGGTTAACCGGCACACTAACCTGGACTTATCAAGGTAGGCAAAGGGTGACTTAATGCTTATCATAGTATCGATGGAGCGTGTTTGGTTAACCAGAACATCGATTGAAGGGTAATACATTAAGGGTACCAAGTAATTTGCATGGTTACTTCACACCTTGTTTTGTGATCCTCGACATCCCAGTCAAAAAACTTGAAGGGCACACTCGAGATTGAAACATGTCTTTTAAAAGTTCAAAGAATCTCAAAGAATCTAGGAGTTTCTAAACCAATTAAAACCTAATTAAATATTTCGTTTTTCGTGGTGGAAATTGGTGAATCGTCATTCACCTACCTTCAAATATCTTATAGCTTAGATTACGGCATCCCTCTTCTAAGTTATAAAATATTGTGTTGGGTCCTAGCCTTAATATTACATTTGAGTGTTTTAGTAAGGACTATCTTTATATCTAAACTAAACTTGTTCTCTTCTTTTCAGATGTCTTCCAGCAACACTACTTCTGGATCAAACCCTATCAGCTCCTTTTCCCTCATGAACCTATGTGGGAGGGTCATCTTTGATGGATCCAACTTTACAGATTGGATCAGAAACATAAGGATGGTCACTCAGTATGAGAACAAATAATATGTTCTCGACAAGGAGCTGAAGGTACCCGAGCAAACTGCTACTCCTAAAGATCTTGATGAATATGAGGTACATGAAAGAGATGCTACAAAAGTAGCATGCATCATTATGGCCACCATGACAGCTGAGATCCAAAAGTCCTATGAGGACTACTATCCATTTGAGATGTACCAGTACTTGATGGACCGCTACCATCAAAGTGCTCGTCAAGAGCGATATAAAATCATCTCCTCCATGATAACAACCTGAATCAGTCCTGGCTTGGCCAAGCACTCACATGTATCATCATTAAATCATCGAGGGGCCCACATATATCACTTTTATCCCGAAGGTAAAAGGAATGGATAAACTTCGACTCATATGGCTTGTTCTACTACTTGTTGAATGATACACAAAGGCACGTTTTATAACATCGAGTTACCGAATGCGTTTTCGAGCAATCAATATACAACCAACTCATAGTAACAACTCATCTCTCTAGGTTTGAATAATATAAGATATTATCGTCTCATGATCACTCGTGATAAAATCCATGAAGTGATTCAAATGAGCGCAGGTTGAATCCAATACTCAGAACTTATGAGCACTCATGAGTGTTGTAGCACAACTTTTTCCACCAACTTGGACCTCTACAAGCCAACCCATGACAGTCTTGATTCATATCTACTTCCAACATATGACCGACTGTGGATGATTTTGAATAACTTAGTCATTCCGGAAGAATAACCTAGTTATTATGGAAGTCAAAACATGCAAAGTGAAACACAAGAATAAATGAATCTAATATGGTATGAAAACCTATGAATATAAATAAAACACTTTTTATTTATCACCATACTGATTACTCATTATTCATTGTTTCGGTTTTATCAACTTTATACTTAAATTAAAACACTAGGTGTCCCATGCTCCAAGCATGTACACTATGTTTTCTAAACAATGGCTTTGCCATACACCATGTATGCACTCTATGTTTGTCTATGATCCCTACTTTTGTGAAATAAACCAATTGACCAAACTTTCAATGATTCTAATTTCACACTCCCAAATCGAAATCCGTTAGATTTTAAACTTAAATGCACTACCCTCTTGCAATGAATGTGTACAAAGTCACAAAGACTTGTCAACAACCATTACAGGGTATTCCAATGAAGACCTACTCCATGGACACAAAGCCTTATGTTCAAAGTATGCATTGCTTTGAACATGCTTCTTGCACTAAGTTTTTTCTAATCTTACACAGATTACTTCCATTTATGGAGACAACTCTATATTCCCATTTTGACTACCACTTCTGAACAAGAGTTGCCTCTTTTCAGACTATGTCAATATGGCCCTTCCAATATTAACATTATACTTCGAATTGTCCTTGAGCAACCAATCTTTGGTAAACCTTTGATTTTCCTCGACAATTGTTAAATCACTTTAGTCATATCCAATTCTAGACATTGTTCCCCTTAATGCCCCATGGCATTTGGAAAATTTAGAAAGGATAAATATTATAGCACATGTAATCGATATTGTACCCAAAGTAAATAGGACACGATTCATGATGTTTCACATAAAGACATGGTTCTAGACCAGTCTTTTGCCATAATAATTTTTTTTGCTTGCCATATTCTCAAAATTTGACTATGAAAAGGGATGTTGTAATCATAATCAAATTTTGAGAACGTAATATATAGAATTTTCTTAAGTTGAACCAATCCAACATGAAATTCATATATATATATATATATATATATATATATATATATATATATATATATTCTTGACTAAAGGTGATTAAAATCTCAATATAAGATCTTTAGAATGATTATAAAATCAATCTAAGCTTTTTAGAATTGAAATGAAGTATAATTTCCTCTCCCTTAATTATAGCAAAACAACTTTTTCAACCTCTGCAACCTCACGAATTGAAACTTTTGTTTTCTATAATTAACCTTGCTAAGTTGCAATACTTATCATAATTATGATGCTCCCACTAACATGAGGATTATTAGCATAACACTTATGCTCCCACTAGCTTTAACATATATCCAGAAAACAACTGGACCTCTAGAAGTCAATACTTTATTGACATTCTTACCAAAGTATAGATTTACGATACTAGATTGCTTTGATAAGACTTTATAAAAATCATACACCTTATCTTAGACAGATCACATGTGTGTCTAAACAATTTCAGAACTATGAAAAGGGATGCAGTAATCATAGTCTCAATTGTTTAGACCTTTGCCATTTCTCATAAGTCCATGTTAGTGTGTCGGTTAACCACGCACGCTCCACCAACGACTTTGAGAACTGCAAATATCACAATTGCTATCTACTTAAAATCTACTTAGTGAAAGAATTTCCTCACCATCATTTCCATGAATCAGAGAGAAACCTTATGAAACTTAGATTTTATGGTGTATTTGTTCTTATCCATGTGAATTTTTCAAACCATAATCACAAGACTAGGTTAGTGACAAATCCTAACTCATATGGATTGAACTTGTGCAATCTTAACCTCTTACCACCTGGCAGCACAAGGGCCCGCCATAGCTTCCAAGTAGTTATGCAAACAATTGAGAACATGTAGAACTCAAATATATATACCCAACTAAAATGGAATGGGCACAGAAATGTCAACACGATAGGTTATAAACCTTTAGTTGTGTGCTAGTGATGAAATACAGGTTTTATTCTTTATTAATTCTTGAAACCCTTTCAGGATCTTTTAGACTTCCACTGTCTCCTTGACCTATAAGAATTTCTTGCCAAATATTCAAGAGATAGTGTGGATTCTAATCAAGACAAACACTTAACACAATTGGCCTAAGTTGGTCTCTGTTTTATCCAAAACATCACAACTTACCAAATTCAAATGTACAAGAGTAGAAAACCTTTTACTCTTACATTTCACTAGTGTTAATAAACCTTCTTTAAGATGTGTCACTCAAGTTACATTTGTGGTGGGCTTGATCAGTGCACAAGAACGTGTACTCGATCCCTTAGTCTTTTACTTGACTCACACATCCATGTAAACAAGTAATTAGTCTTAATTTTTCAATGCTTGAAAGTTCTCATTCATCATACTATACAACTTGCAAAATTCCAAGTTTCGGTCCTCTTGAAACTTGGGTGATTAGAAACTTTCTTTATTTGGTAAATTTAGACACTACCACAAATGAAAGAATCAAAACCATTTTCTTATAGTACTAGAAATGGAATCATATAAACAACAATTTTTTTTCACAAATGCCATTGTAAGGATACTTCAAATAAATAAAATCAAAAATTTTCTTTTATTTTAAAAACTTTGCGGAAAAACTTATCCTTACAATCCATATGAAAACCTTATTGTTATATATTCCTAACCAATGTGTCATAACTCCTAAGTAACAGCTTCAAAATTCTGATGCGGTCGAAGTCCATCTTCGCGATCAGAAGCAGCATATACTTCCTTTAAGCTTTCTCTCTTTTCTTTGATTCTTATAACATAACCATGTGACTAAGTCACATTATGTAATAAGAATCTCCAAATAGGAGCTTAACAGAGTTAGACAATGGACTTTACTTGAAGTAGAGTCAAACTTATTGACTTTAACATCCTTAGGTAAATTTGGCAGCTTCGCAAACAGTGCCCCTTCCTTTGGCAATTTTAACAAATGGACCCTTTGGTAATGGTACATGGAACTATCACAGACTTAGCTTTTCTCTTTACCATTTGATCAACCGAGTTGACTATGGCCGATCCCTTTCCATTGGGAAGAGAATGCTTTTTCTGGATTTCTAGTGTCATCATTGTCAATGTCCATAAAGTATTGGGAAGTCAATTTTCTAATCAAATTTGCTTTACTAGCCTTCCAAATCATTGCTGATTCAGCAGTAACAAGCAAATAGATAAGATCATTAAGGGTCTTGTCATAGTCTGTTTCACAGGAGTCCCAAGGAACTTACTATGTGACTTAGAAAGTGATTTAACCACCAACTTTCTCAAGACTTTCACACCCAACTCTCCCGGCTTGTCAATATGTGACTTCATCTCCAAGATGTGATCACACCTAGACCTTGCCTTGCCAATAGGGCTTGAGTGACCTTGAACTTGTGGGATAGGGAGAATAATTGGAGGAGGTGGAGGAAGTGAAGTTCCAAGAGATTTGGGAGGATCATAGATGTATGAACTAGACATCTTTTGGGAGACATTCAAGATAGTTGATTAAGAGTCCTTAATATAACACCCAATATGAAATATTAAGGCTAGGACCCTACAAACTATTTTATAACTCAGAATAGGGATGTCGTAATCCAAGCTATAAAATATTTGAAGGTAGGTGAATGACGATTCACCAATTTCCACCAAGATAAACGAAATGTATTATTAGGTTTTAATTGGTTTTTGAAACTCCTAGATTCTTTTGAGATTCATTGAACTGTTCAATGGCATGTTTCAATCTTGAGTGTGCCCTTTAGGTTTTGTGACTGGGATACCGAGGATCAAAAAACAAGGTGTGAAGTAACCATGCAAATATACTTGGTACCCTTAATTATTTACCCCTTAATCGATGTGCCGGTTAACCACACATGCTCCACCGATACTATGATAAATATTGATTTACCCTTTGCCTACCTTGTTAAGTCCAGGTTAGTGTGCCGGTTAACCACACACGCTCCACTAACGACCTAAGCAAAACGCAAAGTGTAATTTCATGGGTTAGCACCAAATCTACATTTTCCAAAGTAACTAAGATTGGGTATTAATAAGAGTTTAGTTACTTAGTATTTATCATTAATACTCTTAATGAAGGGAGAATTCTAGTCCTTCTCCTACCCGTTCGGCTAACAACCCTCCACCGGTCAAGGAAGCGGTGGGTGAGAGTAGACACCCATTAAACTGCCATTTTATAGGCAGTAACATTATACCCCCCTTATATACCGGCTTCGTGAATGAGGCCTACTAATGGTAAGACGACTTACTCTTATACATATATATATATATATATATATATATATATATATATATATATATATATTATTAACTTATAATATTATAAAGTATAAGGGTTGAATTTTATCTTTTAAAATTCTAAGGGCTTAACTTGGAATTAAAGTATTCATTAGAGAAAACTTTTCAAATTCCAAAACTTGAGGGCAAGTTTTGAAACTATTCAAAACTCTTGGATTTTCATAACTTATGAGTTTTAATTAAAGCTTTAAAACTTTTAATGAAGAGACTCTTGGACATCCATAACTTGAGCACAAGTTATGGAGCCATAAAGACTATTTATAAGAAAAGACTCTTCATTTTTTGTAACCTAAGGCATTTTTATGAGTTTTAAGATTCATAAATGTGACTTTTCATATAACTTGAGGACAAGTTACAAAAACACATTTTATGAACTACCTCTAGATTAATTAGGATTGAAAACAACTAAAACACAATTTTTTTTCCATTAATCTAAACTAACTCATAAATCAAGGAAACATAAAACTTTTGGTAATCCATAACTTATGGAGTTAAATGCTTGTTTTATGACGAAACTTTTCTTGTTCCATAACTTAAGAATAAGTTATGGAATTCTTTAAAACATTAACAACAAATTTTGTAACTCCATAAAAACTTTGAATCAATTTTTTTTTAAAATATTAAAACCTTTTCATATCCATAACTTATGGATGTTTCAAAACACTTAAGATTACAACTTTTAAAAAAACACTTTTGAGCTCCAAAATTTTATGACAAAATTTGTAACTCTTAAAACATTTAGATCAAACTTTTAAAACTAATAAAATAATCATATCATTTTATCTTTTACTAAATTTGACCTAACAACTCATATAGCAAATGATTCAAATTTTACAAATAATTAGCTTTTCGCAAAACAAGTAATTATCTTAAAATTTGACAAACTTCATGTTTTTTTTTTCTACTTTGAAAATCAAACATTTGCATGAATATAACAGAAAACAACCCATTGCTCTGATACCACTGTTGTGTTTTAGTATACTACAACATCCTATGGTGCACATACAACCGTAAATACCTTGGATCTATGTTTTCTCTATTATACATGCAAATATGAAGTTTCCAAGATATTACCCTATACTAGCATACAAATATCATATACTTGCGTAATAAAATAGATAGAATACATACTTGTTTTTTTATGTAACTTGTCTTCATGAAGCTTGAGTGCCTAGTGCCCCAAGTGTGACACCTCAAATGGTTCACACAACACCATGAACACTTGGAATAACTTTGAGAATAAGGATACTTTGGTTCTCTCTAGTGAAATCGGCCTTGCCCTTTTGTGTACACACACTAGTGTCAATTTCACTAACCAAGGACATCTTTATATAGTGTGGAGATTAGGGTTAAAACCTAATACCCATGACCTTTCATTTCATATGATGCATGGGTTAAACACTCCATGGACTATCCATAAAAGCTTAGCCCAACCTATATGAACTTGGCCCATCACACAAATATATCTTAGAGTCCGTATTTAATTAGTTCCTTTTGATCACTTAATTAACTATAAATTAATTCTTGATCAATACTAATTAAATAATATGTTTATATATTAATATATTAGAACTTATAATATATTAATATAAATCACTAGTATCCTTTTTCCTCATCTTGTCTATCCAATTGTCCCGATGCCATGCAGCCTAAATGGACCATGCTGGGTCGGGTCAAGTCTTACCAATTATAGTTATGGACTTAGACATTAATCCAACAGAAATATGGCAAATAGATGTCAAAACCGCTTTCCTTAATGGAAAGTTGGCTGAGGATGTTTACATGAATCAACCAGAGGGTTTTGTTACCACATAGTACCCTAATAGAGTTTGTAAGCATGAGAAATCCATATATGGATTGAAACAAGCACCACATAGATGGAATCTTTGCTTTGATGAGAAATTCAAAGAATTTGGCTTTTCGAGGAGTGAAGATGAATCATGTGTATATGTCAAGGCTAGTGGGAGTATAGTCGGCTTTTTGGTACTGTATGTGGATGACATACTACTCATAGGAAATGACATCCCAACCTTGCATGAAGTTAAGTCCTGGCTTTAGAAGTGTTTTGCTATGAAGGACCTTGGAGAAGCTGCCTATATCTTAGGGATAAGGATCTTGAGAGACCGGAGTCAAAGACTAATTGGACTTAGTCAGAACACATACTTGGATAAGGTGCTGAAGAGGTTCAGCATGCAAGAGTCCAAGAAAGGAGTGTTACCCATCCAAAGTAATGTCAGATTGAGTAAGACTCAGAGCCCGAGTACGGAGGCTGAGATAGCAAAAATGAGTCGAGTACCTTATGCGTCTGCAGTAGGCTCGATCGTGTATGCTATGACTTGTACTCGTCCTGATGTGGCCTTTGCATTAAGCATGGTCAACAGATATCAGGGGAACCCTGGTAAGGCTCACTGGACTGCGATAAAGAATATCCTCAAGTACCTGCGAAGGACTAAGGATTGGGTCCTTACCCTCGGTAGTAGTAATGCCTTGAGAGTTGTAGGGTATAGTGATGCTAGCTTCCAGACTGATAGAGATAATATTCGCTCTCAGTTGGGTTGGGTCTTTACCTTAAACGGAGGAGCAATTACTTGGAAAAGTTCTAAGCCGGAGATAGTGGCTAATTCAACTTACGAATCAGATTATATAGCGGCAAACGAGGCAGCAAAGGAGGCAATATGGCTGAAGAATTTCATTGGAGATCTTGGAGTTGTACTAGTTATTAAAAAGCCTATGGAAATCTTCTGTGATAGTGAAAGTGCAGTTGACTTAGCAAAGGAACCAAGAGATCATGGGAGATCCAGACACATTGACAGAAAATACCATTTCATCAGACATCGAATAGAAGAAGGAATCCTCACGACAAAGAAGGTATCATCGGATGAGAACCCAACAGATCCCTCACGAAGGGACTGACTCGGGTTAAGCATCTCCAACATGCTCGGAGCATAGGGCTGAAGGATGATATTAGTTTTAGTAGTTAGATAATTTAAAATTTATAAAGTGTAATTGACACTTGATGATGAATAAAAGTTGTGTTTATTTATGAGTAAAGTGTTGCTATCTTTTGTCAATCGTTTACTATTATTTATTTTGCATGTTTTGACTTCTAGAATATGTAAGCTGTGTTTTACATATTATTCAAATTATCCACAGTCGGTCATATGTCGGAAGTAGATATGAATTAAGACTGTCATGAGTTGGTTGTAGAGGTTTAAGATGTTGGACATGGCCTCAACACTCATGAGTGCTCATAAGTTCTGAGTATTGGATTCAACCCACGCTCGCTGGTATCACTTCATGGAATTTATCTCGAGTGATCGCAAGATGGTAATATCTTATAAGTCTTCAAACCTAGAGATATGTCTTGTTGCCTATGAGTTGGTTATGCATTGATTGTACGAAACCGCATTGGTAACTTGATGTTATAAAACGTACCTTTGTGTGTAATTTAACAAGTAGTAGAACAAGCATATCACTCGAAGTTTAACTGTTCCTTCTTGGATTAGAAGCGATATCTGGGCCCCTCAATGATTTTGTTTTGACCTATGTACCGGGCCCAGTCAGAACTAAATTGATGTGTTTAGTTACGTTCTATGTCAAACAAATCGAAAATCGGGAAACAAAAGTTGGACAATAAGCAAGACAATGTTCCATGTATTTGTCCGACTGATATCTAGAACAGAGGATTATATGATCACTTATCTAAAATGGCGCATCATCATCTTCTCAGTTCCGAGAGACCTTGAAAGAGCTACGATTGCTGACCGGTTCTTGAAGTCATACTTGCAACTATAGTTATTAGACTTATCCAAGTAGGAGACTGTTGGATAAAGTGTCTAAGTCCATAACTATATTTGGTATGTACTTGACCCGACCCGGCATGGTCCATTTGGGTTGCATGGCATCATGCACTTGGATAGACTAAATAAGAGAAATAAGACACTTATGGTTATTAATATATTATAAGTTCTAGTATATTAATAATAAGAATAATAATATTTGGTTAGTATTGATCAAGAATTAATTTAGAATTAATTATGTGATCAAAAGAAGACTAATTAAATATATGGGTTGATTGTGTAAATCATCTATAACTTATATAGTGGGCCAAAAGCTTCATGGATAATCAAGTTGGGTTAAACCCATAGGATACTCCATGGAGGTTACATAACCCATGGGTCATGGAAATGAAAGGTCATGACAATTAGGTTTTACATGGTGTAACCCTAATTGTAACACACTATATAAGGATTAGCTTATTCACCAAAATCGGCCACTAAGTGTGAAACAAGAGGGCATAACCGATTTCAAGAAGTGTTCTTATTCTCTTAAGTCATTCCAAGTGTACTTGGTGTTGTGTGCAGCATTTGAGGCATCACACTTGGGGAGCTAGGTTTTCAAGGAATCAAAGCAACTACAAGGTATGTAATTCTAGCCATCTTTTAGTTTAAAAGTTCCCATGTATGCTAGATAGGATTATGAACCTTGGAAATCATATTTTGCATGTATTTTAGACAAACATAGATCCAAGGTTTTCTAGGGTTGCATGTACACTTAGGAGTGTTAGAATGCTCAAAACCCATCAATTAACTGTAGTCCAATGACTTTCACCAGGATTGACCTCATAACGACTCATCACACTAAGGGAGGATGTGACATCTAGCCTTCTATATATCATGGCGTACATGATCGATCTTATAGTAGAAGCATATGGGAATCAACTCATTCTGTCTAGTTCTTCACTAGTTCTAGGACATTGGGTTTTACTCAAAACCATGCCACATTGCATAGATACAAATCACTACTTAGATTCTTGAATCTTTAATTTCTTTAGATTTTATCTAAGTAAGTGTTTTGGAAAAGTCCTATAAGACATCTAGATATATCCCTATATATTGGGATACCAATTATATAGATAGCTTCTCCCAAGTCCTTCAGAGCGAAACTTTTCCCATGCCATGCTTTTACATTATTAAGTGTTGGATTGTTGTTTCCTATGAGTAGAATATCATTAACATATAAGAGAGAACTATACTCCCACTATATGTAACATATACACATTGTTCATCTTCATTTCTTGAGAAACCAAGCTACTTGATTTTTTTCTTCAAAACAGATGTTCTGCCTGCGAGGTGCTTGTTTAAGTCCATAGATGGACTTCTCAATCTTACATACCATATTAGGAGACTTAGCATATACAAAACCTTATGGCTGAGCCATGTGAACATCCTCAATCAGTTTCTCATTAAGGAAATAAATTTTACATTCATTTTACATATTTCATAATCATGAAATGCGGTTGTGGCAAGTAGTATCCTAATAGAATTAATCATAGCTACTAGTGAGAAGGTTTCCTCATAATCCATTCCTTGAGTCTGAGTAGAACCTTTAGCAACCAGTCTAGCTTTATAGGTTTCTATGTTTCTATACATTTCAGTCTTCTTCTTAAAGACCCATTTAATCTAATGGTTTGAAGACCAGGTGTATGATCAACCAATTTCCATACTTATTTATAATACATGGACTAAATCTTGTTCTTCATTGACTCTTTCCATTTTGCAGCCTCTGGGCTCGCCATGGCTTATTGATAGTTGCATGACTCATTATCGCCTAATAGGTTGCCATCCTATGGATTAATATGGAATCCATAAAACTTAGGTTAACGATGTTCTCTATCAGATTTACGAGGGGGAGGTGGAAGCACATTAGATTCCTCAATAGGTTGTTCATCCTCTTTGCTTAGCTCAAGTGTCAACTCCAAGTTCTTCATTGGTTGATTCTTAAATTTCATCAAGATCAATTTGGCTCCCACTAGTTTCTTGTTCTTAGTAGGCTTGTAAAACAAGTATCCAAAAGATTCTTTGGGAGAACCAATGAAGTAATACCTTTTAGATCTGGGTTCAAGTTTTTCTAGTGCTTCTCAATGAAAAAAGCCTCACAATCCTAAACCTTGACTCATGCAAGAGAAGGGTGAGTCCCTTTCCACATTTCGAATGGTGATTTCTCAAACCTCTTAGTTGCTATGACATTTAGAATATAAGTGTTTGTTTCTAGAGCATAACCCCATAAACTAATTGGAAGTGTAGCACGACTCATCATAGAAAGATCCATGTAAAGAAATGTTTGATTTCTCCTTTCAGAAACACCATTATGTTGTGGTGTTCTTGGTGGAGCTAGTTGTGATATTATTCCACAACTTCTAAGATGGTCGTAGAAATCATCACTAAGACACTCTTTGCCCTATCAGAACGACGTATCTTGATTTTCTTGCCCATTTGGTTCTCTACTTGACATTGGAATTTCTTGAACACTTCGAATGTCTCAAACTTATTTTAATATTTTTCATAAAATCAAAGTATCAGTATCTACTGAAATTATCAATAAACATGACTAAGTATCTCTCACCATGTCTGGTGAAATGTCTGAATGAACCACATACATCAAAATGGATGATGTCCAACAGATCTATCCATCTCTCACAATTACCTATGAAAAGAGACTTTGTCATCTTCCCAAGTAAACAAGATTCACAATCTCCATTAAACTCTAGGTTAAATGGTTCCAAGATTACATATAAATGGAGTTTGGTCATTATCTTATTGTTTATATGGCCAAGACGATAATGTCATAGATATGATCTATCCAAAGTAGATGATCCGAACTTACGATTAAGTTATCGTTTCTACTTACACCAATCACAGATTCATATATGCCATTGCAAGGACTTGATTTAAAATAAAGAGAATTATCTTTGTAAACTAAAATACAAGCATCATTATTATCAAATCTAAAAGTAAAACCATCCAGTCACAATGAATAAAATGAAATAACGTTTCTTTCATGTATGGAAAATAACAATAATCTTTTTAAACAACTAAAAAACTAAAAGGAAATGAAAGCTCGTAATCTCCAATCTTGGTAACAACCACTTTGCTCTTGTTCCCCATGATCAAGTCAAGCTCTCCATGCCTTTGTCACTGTACATCAGAACACATGTGGGTTCAATATCATGTGGCAAGTATCTAATTATTAGAAGTAGAGGTTGAATGTAATTCAATTGTAAACATACCTAAAGTGCCAGCACCTTTGGCCTTGTTCTTCTTAATATCCTACACATACTTAGGGAAACTACGTTTCCAATGGCCCATCTCTTGCTAGTAGCAGCAAATAGCTTCTTTAGGGTTATACATCAGAGGTATATCAGAAACGTCCTTCTTAGGGTTGGGATTAATAACTTTCCATTTCCCTTGACATTGGGATGACAGGACCTCTTTCTTTTGACACCATGTTCCCTAATAGCCAGAACAGGAGTGGTTGAACTTGAGTTCCTTGGTGGAAAAATGCTTTCGTCGGTTGTCTTGAGCATCCCATGAAGATCCATAATACTCTCCTCTAAACTATTCATATAGTAGTTCGTATTGAACTGCTTGTACTCACTAGTAAGAGAGTTAATAATGACATCAATAGCTAATTATTGAGTAAATGGGAAGCCAAGATAATCCAGTCTTTCAAAGTACCCTTTTAGTTTCAACACATGGGCACTCATAGAACCACTCTCTTGTTGCTTGCGACCTAGAATTGATTGCATCACCTTGAATCTTTTAGTTCACGATTACTCTTGAAACATGTCATTGAGCTGCTTATTCATTTCTTACGCCCCAAGATTCCCACAAATCTTTTGGAATCTAGAAGACATATTTCCCAACATTAGACATGAGACTTCAATAAACTAATAGTGATGCTTTTCATGTTTGGCTACTTCTTCTTCAGTAGCATCGTCATGAAGCTCCTCTTTAAGATACTTGTCAAAGATATACTCCTTCTTTTTGTACCTTAAAGTGATCCTTAGGTTATAAATCCAATATTGGTAATTTGTGTTGGATTAGTGTCTAAGTCCATAACTATAATTGGTATGTACTTGACCCGATTGGCATGGTCCATTTGGGTTGCATGACATCGGAACAATTTGGATAGACTTTTGTGAGAAAAGGATAATTATGATTTGTTAATATATTATAAGTTCTAATATATTAATATGAAATCATATTATTTAATTACTATTGATCAAGAATTAATTTGGAATTAATTCTGTGATCAAAAGGAGACTAATTAAATATATGGGGATTGATTGTGTAAATCATTCATTCTTATATATGTGGGCTTATGATCCATAGTTCTTTATGTTGGGCTAAACCCATAGAGTAACCCATGGATACTCCATGGAGGTTTTAACCCATGGGGCATGAAGAATATGGAAAGACATGAGTTACACGGTGTAACCCTAATAGCCACCATATATAAGGACCCTATGGCTCAAGAAATTGGCACTAGTGTGTGTACACATGAGGGCTAGCCTATTTGAGCATGAGGAACCTTTTCTCTCAAGTTATACCAAGTTGTTGGTGATGTTGTGTGAACCATTTGAGGTGTCACACTTGAGGCACTAGGCTCTTAAGCTTCTTGGAATCAAGCTACATGAAAAGGTATGTCTTCTAACTTGTTTATATTACACAAGTATCAATGATTGTATGCTAGTTAGGGTAATACCTTGGAAAGTTCAAGTTTGCAAGTATAATAGAGAAAACATAGATCCAAGGTTTTTAGGGTTGCATGTACACCATAGGAGTGTTAGAATGCTCAAAACCCTTCAGTGGTATCAAAGCCAAGGCTTGTTTTCAAGTTATACTTGCTGAAATAGCTTAAAAATCGAAAATTCTGGCTTTCTGGGCACTGGACTCGCCGAGTCCATGAAGAAAATCATCCTACTCGTCGAGTAGGTCCATACACTCGACGAGTAGGAGCCCCTGACAACATTTTTTTCGAGTTTTAAGGTTGTAATTGGACTAGGAACATTACCCTAAGCTGTTTTTGAACTTGTCAACCTGTTTTTGATGTGGTAGTGTTCATGCTAATCCAATTTCATAGATAATTGTCAATAGATTCATGTTTTGTATTAGTTTAATGGTTAGGCCAATTACATGAAAAGTGTTTGATTTGAATTATCTTGTTCTTATGATTTGATTTAGATTAATAGAAAAGTTATGTGATAATATGTTTTCAATCCAATTTAATCTAAAAGTTGTTCATAATATGTGTTTTTGTAACTTTTCCTCAAGTTACATGAAAAGTCAAATTTATGATTATTAAAACTCATAAGATTTCCATAAGTTATGAAAATGGAGAGTCTCATGTTAAATGTTTTAAATTCTTCCATAACTTGTCCTCGAGTTATGGAACTTGAAGAGTTATTCATTAAAACTACTTTAAACACATAAGTTATGGAATTGAAAAGTTTTTGAATAGTTCAAAACTTGCCCTCAAGTTTTGTAATTTGTAAAGTTTCCCCTCATGAATAGTTTAATTCCAAGTTAAACCCTTAGAATTTTAAAAGTTAAAATTCAACCCTTATACTTTATAGTATTATAAGTTAATAATATATATATGTATAAGAAAGCCGGTCTATTAGGGGTTTATAAGGTTACTGAAAAATATAAAGTAACTAAACCTTTTATAAATTCCCAATCTTAGTTACTTTAGGAAAATGTGAATTTGGTGCTAATCCATGAAATTACACTTTGCACTTTGCTTAAGTCGGTTAGTGGAGCGCGTGTGATTAACCGGCACAGTAGCTTGATTTAACAAGGTGGGCAAATGGTAACTTAATGTTTATCATAGTATCGGTGGAGCACGTGTGGTTAACCGGCAAATCGATTGAGGGGTAAATATTAAGTATACCAAGTATATTTGAATGGTTATTCACACCTTGTTTTGTGATCCTCGGCATACCAGTCACAAAACTTGAGAGGGCACAATCGAGATTGAAACATGCCGTTGAAAAGTTCAATGAATCTCAAAAGATCTAGGAGTTTCAAATCCAATTAAAACCTAATAAATTATTTAGTTTTTCATTTTGGAAATTGGTGAATCGTCATTCGCCTACCTTCAAATATTCTATAGCTTGGATTACGACATCTCTCTTCCAAGTTATAAAATATTGTGTTGGGTTGTATGTAACATCCCAATTTTCGAGGCCAAAAATTTTATTTTTAAATAAATACTTCGCAACATAGTTTACCAAAACATTACGAAAGTCATGTCATTCTAAAAAAACTATAACAACGTGTTCGGAACCATCTCGACATAAGTAATATAAATCATAATACAATCCCAAAAACTCAATGCGAAAAACATATGTATGTGTGTGACGTGCTGCTACACCGTTAGCTCCTTCCCCTTAAACGAAGAGGTACCTGAAACCAAAATTGAAACTGTAAGCACAAAGCTTAGTGAGTTCCCCATCATACCACACACCACATAAAGCCTATCCATCGGTATCTTTCAACCGGTATCTGTCTGGCATATTTGGGAGTCGGACTCCCCTTCGGTATCTTTCAACCGGTAACCGGGAACTAGCCTCCCTGTCGGTATCTTTCAACTGATAAATGGGAGCTAACCTCCCCTTCGGTATCTTCCAACCGGTAACTAGGGACTATCTTACCCCTACCCCTATCTCATAAAAAAAATATCATAAACATACTGATCGCATTATAACATATCATAATCAAACTGCTAGGCATGCATGGGTACTACCTACCCCTTCGGTATCCTTCAACCGGTAACTGGGGCAATATCACCCTATCACTACTAACACATATGTCATAGTATCCTAGCACATAAAGCATATGAGATAACCATATCAGATAATTATCACAAAGACAATCATCTAACAAAAAACTCCTACTAGTGGGCCGACATTATGGTCGTAGACCCACTCCTACTAGAAGGTAACTCATCTCAATGTCACGTAGTGCCTGCCCTAGTCTCGATGCGGAAATCAACTTTCCTCAACTCCTCAATCCCTACACGTCAACCCTTCCAAATATCAACTCATACTCATACTCGTAACCCTTACAAGGGTTATTCAATCCTAGTCAGAGTCCAACTCCAAACCATGGTCAAAGTCAACATTTGGTCGACTCGACTCGCCGAGTTGGCCCACCAACTAGTCGAGTCCCCATATCCACCCAAATGTCATAAACCGTCTCCACCCGTTGAGTCTAGTAAGATCTCAACGAGTTCACCTTCATCCTCACATTGGACAATCATCAACCGACTTGTCGAGTTCATTCTTGAACTCGTCGAGTTCATATTCATCCATAAGAAGATGTTCAGTCTATGACTCGACGAGTTCCTCTCGAACTCGCTGATTACGTCTTCATAAGTTGGGAGATTGCCTTGGACTCGCCGAGTTTGATCTTGAACTCGCCGAGTCGCATTATTTTCAGGCCCAAAACAAACCCCTATCAGGATGAGTGTTCCTTCCACTCAACCAAAAACCAATTCCAGAAGACGTTTTGGGGGAAAAAGCGTCCCGACTCGCCAAGTCACCCAAGTGACTCGTCGAGTCCCTCTTTGTCCAAAACTATACATTCGATTTCAGTGGGACTTAAAGCGTCCCAATCATAGATCTGACCTCCTAGGGTCCCTTTTATACGTAAAGTCACGAACTTGATGTCCATGCATGGGGTATTGGCTCAAAAAGTTATAAAATGGGGTTTATATGATGCATGGCTTCCCATGGTCATAGAGTTGGCACCTTTATGCCATGGTGTCACACCCCAAAACCGGAACGGCGGAAACGTTCTGGGGTGGATGACGTCATGTCAAGTATCACAACATATGCAGTATAGTAATCAAAGTACAACAACCACTGCATTAATAGTAATAGTTTTACATAAGTTACATTTCATAGAGACATTAAAGTATTACAGAAACTAGTATAGAGGCAGCTTGGTTCTAGACTGACTTCGCTAAAGCTCCCAAGTGTACATGTCTATCACTAACTTGAGAATACAAGTTATTTTGAAAGCGAGTATCAACATTTTTAGAAATGCTAGTGAGTTCATAAGTATTTAGTGTCATTTGTGTAAGTAAGCATTTTTATTCAAAATAACTTTATGAAAAGTAGTAGTTTAGAATCTACGATGTATTAGTGTCCTTTCCAAAAAATCCTATATATTCTAAATAAAAGCAGTCTTCTACCAAGACTCGACAAAGTTATGTTGTAAAGAGTAATTTTCCCTTAAATAATATCATTACCAAAATACGGTATTTGACTTTAAAGAAAGTAGGAGAATATCACTAGTAAAAATACTAGGGGAAAATAACATATGCCTCAGCAGAAATACTGTTGACTAAGGCAAAAGAAATCATAGACTCCAGGAGAGTATCGAATGAATGATACGCCTGGCTCAGTCTAACAAAAGGAAACACAGACCCCATATGGTATCAAATGTACGATACGGCTAGCAAGGTCTAAAACAAAGAAACACAGACCCCAGACAGTATCGAATGAACGATACAGATAGCAAGGTCTAAAACAAGAGAATACAGACTCCAGACAGTGTCAAATGAACGACATAGCTAGCAAAGTCTAGAACAAGGAAATACATTGATAAATCTTGTTACCTTAAGGCCGTGAATTATAAGGTAAACAAGGAGATACTCGTAACCATACTGATTGACAGTAGAGAACTTGACGCCCTGCAAGCATCGGTATGAATGTGACATTTGTCACCCCTTGGCTTGGTAGGCCGGGGACTGTAGCTAGCAGTCAGGGTGTGGGAGTGTCAGTCCCATATAGATCTATACACACAATGCCCGCTCTCCCTCCAGGAGAATCTGGTTACCAAGTCGACAACGGGGAGACCTGTGTCTTGAAGATGCATCTCGTATTCTGAATTCTATTGTAAATACTGGAATAACGATATAGAATCACGAATGAACTGACTCCTTTGGAATTCTCTGAACTAGAAAGCGTGATTCGAATCTCCTAACTATTCCTATAATAGCTACTAGTGTCTCTGATCTATGAATGATGAATGGAAGGATACCCTTGCTACCCAAGGGAAATAAACTGGTCGATGTAAACCTTTATGTCTATACATGTATACATGATATATAATTAATGTTTAAACGACCTTCAGACGGATATCCGATACCCACCAGACCACATCCCAACGAGGAAAAGGAAATAGGGCGAACTAGCCTTCCTAAGTCCTTTAAACATTATTTATATAACTATACAAGTACAAGCATGCATTTAACGAAGTAGAAGCACAGAAGCATAGAAGAAAACTTTGGTAACACTTTTGGAAAACCTTTACACTTAAGAAAATTGCGACTTGATATCATTTTGTAAAACAAGCTTGAAAACCTTTCATAAACAAGTTTTGAATATAATTTGATAAAACAATATAAGTAAAGAAAACCTTTGTTTAAAACATTGTTGTAACTGGTTTTGATGTAAAACATACAGCACGAGAGACAATTTGAGAAAAGATATAAACAATTAAAGACGTTTTGGAAAACCATCTATAGTATTATACTTGGTAAAACAGCTGAAAGTGTGATAAATCCTTTTGCATGCGGGTTATTAATCACATATGATTGATATGATAAGTAGCATGTTTTAACTTGTATGCCCCCCCCCCTTAAAAGCATGTAAAAACATTTAAAAGGTTAATTCAAGGGTATGAACTCGCCTGACGTTGGCGTTTCGGATGAATGGACGTTATAGGATGCTAAGTGTCAAGCGAGGACTTGACCACACACGTGAATCCTATTTAACATGTAATGATACATTTAAGTATCTAATTAGTCATTTAATAACTAATTAAGCAAGTAAAGATGTCTTACTACATAAAAACACTTTGCTACAAGTGCTAGAGGTACCAAGGGTTGCATAAAAGGTGTGTATGGACTCACATTGGAGTTTACTCTTCAAATGATGGCCCTTATGGGTGTTTACGGTTTCAATACCACTTCCCCCATGAGTTTACGGCCGTAAACTCATGGTTGTGGTGTCATGGGATGTTTAAAGGTCTTATCTTGCTCATAGAATCATGCTAAAGTCGAATCAAGGGCTAAGGAAGTGATTGGGGCTCAAAATGGACACAATAGGGAGTTTACGGTCCTTGGACCACTCCTTAAGTAGTTTATGGCCGTAAACACGTGAGTTTACGGTCGTAAACTCATGTTTGTCCATTTCTCTTGTTATTTGGTGGTTCTAGGCTATGTAGGCAAGGTTCTAGTCACTTATATGAGCATAGGAAGGTGTTAAAGGCACTTAAACACCTTGGGAAGGTGTTTACGGTCTATGAAGGTGTTCTTGGTGAGTTTACTACCTTAAACACTTGAGTTTACGATAGTAAACTCATGTTAGTCCATGAATCATGTGTTTTGGTGCATCAAATGAAGGATTACAAGGCTCTAGGCACTTATGGAAGCTTTTGGAGGTGTTTGAGGGGTAGTTTAACACCCAAAAAGGTGTTTATGGTTCTTGAAGATGGGTTTACAGTCCAAGAATGTTCTTGGGTCGTAAACTCATGTTTACTCCCCATATGCTATGATTTTGGTGCTCTAAGTCCTTTCATGCAAGCCACTAAGTCATTGCTAAGCATTAGAAGTGGTTTGGAAGGGTTTTCGGGCACAAAAACCCTCTTTCAAGGTGTTTATGGTTTTGGGATGCTCCCAAGACCGTAAACTCTTGTTCATGGGGTTTTTGGATGTTTAAGCCACGAATTTGCAAGTGTGATAAGCTAAATAACAAGCTAGGAAGGTTAACTTACCGTTTTGAAGCTCGAAGGGGCGATTTTTGACCAAAACCCGATTTGTAGAGAGAGAGAGACTCCTAAGGTGTGAAAAGGATTGGAATGAAACCCACTCAACCCTTATATAGGGTGGAGTTTATGGCCTGGTTGGGGTCCACCTGACACCAACCGCGAACGGGGGTTTTTCACGACTACCATTAAACACGGCAAGTTTTAAAATTATACCGCCTTATTTTTGGTTTGCTTGTGGAATATTATTTAAAATATTCCAACGGGTTTAATTCCGGTCAAAAATATTTTTGGGATAAATTTGGCTAATTTTTGACGTACTTAATTTCGACGTTAAAACTAACGGAAATTTTTGGGTTGTCACATCTTCCCCCCGTTAGAGGGAATTTCGTCCCGAAATTAGAGTTTAGGCAAAGAAGTAGGCATGAATGATCGAGTAATGAGATGGGGGTACTTCCTATTCAAATGGTCCTCGCGCTCCGAAGTGAACTCCGGTCTTCGCTTGGCGTTCCAACAAACCTTCACTAGTGGGATGCGGGTTCGTTACGCTCGCTTGATTCCTCGGTACGCAGTTTCCTACTGGTTTTTCTACGAAGTTAGGGTTCCCAATGATTGCTATTACGACGAGTGGGTTTACACTAGTCATGTCGAACAAATACTTTGTCCATGCTGGGGACGTGAATAGACTACGGTGGAATTTATGGAATTCCAAAAGTAGTTGTGATCTGACAAGGGTTGGACCAATTCTTATAAAGAATCTCGAATGGTCCTAAGCTCTCGGAAAGATAGAGCTTTTCAGTTCTCAGAACATAATGCACTTCTATGGTAGGATCATCACTGGCGTGATCGCCATTTTGAAGCTTCAAACGTTCTCTCATACTGGGGGTGTAGTTCTTCGGGTTGGTTCTTAGAAAGCTCATGTCGATTTTGGATTCGTGTTTCCTACCGACTGGCTTTTAGAGGTTTTCTGGATCACCAGATGTATTGGCTACGCGCTGACATGTAATTGGTTTTGTGACATCTATCTCAACTTAATGCAAAATGGACCTGCACTTCTGATTCTTGAGGCGTTTCTAACGGAAAATCTCAAAGTTAATGAGATAGGGCCTTAACAGACGATGGTTAGAGGGTTTTAGATTTCTTCGTTGTCTAACAGATGCTTTCACCGTATGATTCTTAACTTGGAAGGAATCATGCTCTCACTAGCTTTGCTATTTCATGAATAGCAAGCTTTGCTCAGGGCTAACTCAATCCTTAGAGTATTTCTGAAGTGTTGGACTATCTCGGGAGGTGGTTCTACTATTTCTATGTGAGATAGTATCCGTGGAACACCTAGTAGTCCAATAAATCTCTAAAACATGCCCTATTCTCTAAGGTGTCAGTTTATTCCAGTAGCAGAAAACGCGTGTTCTTGTATAACCCATCGACTAACACCTAGACCGGTGTCAATTCTATAATCTCTTCGGGATCTGGGTTATAAGGCTTAACATGACCTACTTTCGCACTTTATTCAAGTATTCTTGGCTGTGGAGGTTATCCTATGGTTCTTAGCATTCTAGTATTCACTTCGGAGAATGCAGTCTATCGTCTACAGGGTGACGGTGACTTCTACCACGTGAAGAGGCGGAGTGTCCTAGGCACTACTTGTCAGTAACGAGGTGGACGAAGTGTCTGAGTAGTGCTAGCATCTTCTGCAACTACTCTTCCGGTGTTTCCGAGTTTTCTTGACTTAGATTAGGTCTAGAAGTATAGGGTTCCGTCACTCGGAACTTCTAATCTCCTCATTCACTCTTCTCAGAGTTTAACTTATCACAACTTCCAGGTTTCCGGGGTATCCGCTGAGATGCTTAATTCGTGGGATTAAGCGTGAATGGATGGTCGTAGTCAATGTCTTTGACTCTTACGAATCAGATTCCTTTACCAACTGAGCGTGTTAGCTACTATGTTGGCTTAACCGGGATGACAACAAATTTCGGATTTGTGGTCATTATAGTAGCTCAACCTGCAGTGGCTCTCTTGACTCTAGTTCCTATTCTATGGAATAGGATGAAGGGTTTTACTATAAGGTTCGTGGTAGGGCTCATACTTGACTTAACCACTAGTACTTGGTGTATGCAAGCCGTATATAATTGAGGTCGACAGGATGTTCAGTTGTGCAACTCCACCCCAGACCCACAACCCAACGAGGAACAGGGAGTAGGGAGGAAGCACACATCTTAAATCTTTCTGATCTCAATTATATACCACCCTTATGCATATACTCAGTTATAGTAGTTAGTCCCATGAGTTCTATCCTCTTGACTCACGAACCTAATTGTGAGGTGCCATGGGTCTTTCTGGGGAATCTACGGAGTAGGTTTCGGGTGGTTATCGTCTTCTGGAATGCCTGCAGTGTCTTTCACTTCAGGTTCTATCTGTTTAAGAAGGGGTTGGTTAACAGCGTGTAATACCCTACTTAGGGGTATTTCGGAAAGTTTTAGATATGAGCGGCGACCGACGGATCGCATTAGGTTTTATTATTAGGTTCAGAAGAACCTTTATTCGCTAAAATGGCTATGGTGAAAGTTCCTTTTACACAGCACTAGGAATTTTCACATGGTTGTACTAAGTCAAACCATGATTGATAGAGGCGTCGAAGTTGGCATACATCGACATGAAATAGAATGAGGGTCGATAGGGCCATGTGCCAAACGGGCACACAAGTTCTTGGCGTCTTGGGTTTCGTCCCGTGTATGACTATCGCGGATACCTGGACTGATAGAGTTGATACGGAACTATAGAGGGTCCTGAGTGTTTTGGAATATTGTACCTTTCATGAATGGATTCTCAAGAGGCCTCTCTATAATCGCCTAGTATACACTAGTCATGTATAATTAAGGTGGGGAAGACTGTTGACAGAGCCACTCCGCCCTAAATCCACAACCAAACGAGGAACAAGAAATGAGGCAGCATCACTCACTCGAGGTCTATCCATCTTAATTATACCTTGCCTTAACGTATATACCGAGCCATTATAGCTTTACCTGATAAAACTTTGAATTCTTACGACAGTGCTGCGACTTTCGTCTTATCGGGAGAGTAATTACATTTAGAATTAGCCTTTTAATGTTTTTGGTTAGTTATCTAGGATTGAGAGACATACCAAAATTCTACCGGGTTTCTTGATGCTTCTTCCTAGGCATTACAGTTAGACTCCTCCTATGCCCTTATCGTTTCTTTCAGTTGGGCAATCTCGCTTTAGGTGCCCAATCTCACCATATAGATGGCATACTGGATTGGTCGTCACATTGGTGGTTGATGTAATAAACTCGACCGGGGTTCTACAGACGCGAGCGGTATGCCCCTTCATGTTGCACCTAGCACAAAAGAGTTCTCGACAGATACCATGATGATGGTAGCTACACTTGCTGCAGTGGGGAAGGTTTCCTAGGTATGGTCTTCTTGAAGTTAGGGTGGAAGGGCTGGCAGGGGTATTGACTGTCTCAGCTCGTTGCCCTTTGGAAGGTCCTTGAGCCGAGGTACTTCCCTCCTCGATCTTGAACTTTCTCTTCAGTGGATTTGGTTGAGGTTCTTGGGTGGCTGGTTACACAGAGGTTGGTTGTTGTTGTCCATTACTTGGATCGGGAATCCCGATAGGGCTCTTGCTAACATTGGCGTTGTTAGCATTCAGATGAGCCATGACAGCTGCTACGGCTGCCGAGACTGCAGCTTGGAACGTAGCTTCATCGAATAGGAGAGTAGGTTTCTTGCCAGTGGATTGGTTACGCTTCTTCGGAGGCATGGTTTTCCTACACGGAAAGGAACACAAGTTGATGAGAGACGATGGTTAACCCTTAGATGTATCTATCCTTACTATATTGGGCATAAATTTTTCCCGCGCCTCGGATATTGGTTGTCTGAGTGTCGACCTACATCCCTATGATGTAGTCCGGGTATTCAAGGTAGGAGTAAGAGTATCGGAAAGCCATAAGATGGGAGTCGTTCCTACTAAATTATCTTTATGCTGGAAAGGTTCACTCTCCGGCATGGAAAGATTTGAGGGGAGTTCAGAACGAAGATCACAGAAGAAAAGGCTCATGAAGACTTATAGCTAACATCCTCAATCGAGGTTTTGAGATTCGATCTGATTGTATTACTTGCGACGGGAAAAGGTGATTTTCCTAACACATAGCATGAGTAGTGTAATCACTAACTCACTAAATTGTATTATTTTATGGGTGTATTAGCGCGACTATGACGAGGAAAAGACACTTCTTGGGTTCCATGTACTGTCTCCCTCCTCATATCCTTAACTGGGACCGGCGTTGGTTTTCTTCGGGTAGTTACCTAGGGTTCTCTTCTCATATAGACATATTGAATTTCTACTCCGTCTTACTTCCGATTCTGACTCTGGGTGTCATCACTTTATGATAGATGACTAGAAATCTTGGAAGTTTAGGTGAATTTCCCACCGATGTCCCTAAAAGGTATAGGCACTTGGTGATTTCAATAGTATCGACCTAGTTCATTTATTTCCGAACTGGAATTCTTCTCAATGAACTTCTTATGGGTCTGAATCAACTCTTTTGTCGAACACTGAAGTGGATAAGGTTTTCTACAGGGTTCGTGCGAGAATGGAAATGTCTAAAGAATCCTAAGAGATTATTAACATTTCACTGGGTGATCCATATCGAGTCCTGCTACAATTACATAGGGTACACAAATTATATATAGCTTAGATCCGATAGGCCTTCGAATATGTGATACTACTCTATATCCACATCCCAACGAGGAAAAGGAAGTAGAGCGAAACCACACATTCTTAGTCTATGGGATCCTTATTATATATAACCTTGGGAGTATACCCTCTGTAACCGTAGGTATATCAATAAGGATCTTTTTAGTTTTTCACACAAGGTTAGCTATGGATCCTAAAATACCCCTATGGTATTTTAATTTCTTGTTTGATTCTTAACTTCTAAATATGATTTTGGGATTAATGTGAGTCTTTTAGTATTCCAAAATACTCCCATAGTATTTTAAACTTTATGTTTGGCTCTAGCATTCCTAGTTGGTAGGTTTCAGACCTATTGCAACACCACTATCACTCCCAAGCACACGTTCATCGCATCTCGAATAAATGTAGTTGATCAGGTTACATTTATTCCAGCATACGATTACATAACTGCCCAGGTTTGACGGTAATTCTCAACATCCGAAGACTTTTATTCTTGTTCTTCTTGTGATACTTGTGTTCGAGTATTTAGATTCTGGATGTTCTTATACTTTGGTAAAATATGGTTATATTTTAAAGTATACTTCTTGCTTAGAGTGTTTTATCCCTATATATTTATAGACTGTATATCTTTTATGAATTGATATACTGAGCTCACTATAAACAATGTTCCGATACCAATCTATCACACCCCAAAACCGGAACGGCGGAAACGTTCTAGGGTGGATGACATCATGTCAAGTATCACAACATATGCAGTATAGTAATCAAAGTACAACAACCACTGCATTAATAGTAATAGTTTTACATAAGTTACATTTCATAGATACATTAAAGTATTACAGAAACTAGTATAGAGGCAGCTTGGTTCTAGACTGACTTCGCCAAAGCTCCCAGGTGTACATGTCTATCGCTAACCTGAGAATACAAGTTATTTTGAAAGCGAGTATCGGCATTTTTAGAAATGTTGGTGAGTTCATAAGTATTTAGTGTCATTTGTGTAAGTAAGCATTTTTATTCAAAATAACTTTATGAAAAGTAGTAGTTTAGAATCTACGATGTATTAGTGTCCTTTCCAGAAAATCCTATATTTTATAAATAAAAGCAGTCTTCTACCAAGACTCGACAAAGTTATGTTGTAAAGAGTAATTTTCCCTTAAATAATATCATTACCAAAATACGGTATTTGACTTTAAAGAAAGTAGGAGAATATCACTAGTAAAAATACTAGGGGAAAATAACATATGCCTCAGCAGAAATACTGCTGACTAAGGCAAAAGAAATCATAGACTCCAGGAGAGTATCGAATGAATGATACGCCTGGCTCAGTCTAACAAAAGGAAACACAGACCCCAGACGGTATCAAATGTACGATACGGCTAGTAAGGTCTAAAACAAAGAAACACAGACCCCAGACAGTATCGAATGAACGATACAGATAGCAAGGTCTAAAACAAGAGAATACAGACTCCAGACAGTGTCAAATGAACGACACAGCTAGCAAAGTCTAGAACAAGGAAATACAGTGATAAATCTTGTTACCTTAAGGCCATGAATTATAAGGTAAACATGGAGATACTCGTAACCATACTGATTGAAAATAGAGAACTTGACGCCCTGCAAGTGTCGGTATGAATGTGACATTTGTCACCCCTTGGCGTGGTAGGCCGAGGACTGTAGGTAGCAGTCAGGGTGTGGGAGTGTCAGTCCCGTATAGATCTATACACACAATGACCACTCTCCCTCCAGGAGACTCTGGTTACCAACTCGACAACGGGGAGATCCGTGTCTCGAAGATGCATCTCATATTCTGAATTCTATTGTAAATACTGGAATAACGATATAGACTCACGAATGAACTGACTCCTTTGGAATTCTTTGAACTAGAAAGAGTGATTAGAATCTCCTAACTATTCCTATAATAGCTACTAGTGTCTCTGATCTATGAATGATGAATGGAAGGATGCCCTTGCTACCTAAGGGAAATGAACTGGTCGATGTAAACCTTTATGTCTATAGATGTATACATGATATATAATTAATGTTTAAACGACCTTCGGACGGATATCTGATACCCACCAGACCACATCCCAACGAGGAAAAGGAAATAGGGCGAACTAGCCTTCCTAAGTCCTTTAAACATTATTTATATAACTATACAATTACAAGCATGCATTTAACGAAGTAGAAGTGCAGAAGCATAGAAGAAAACTTTGGTAACACTTTTGGAAAACCTTTACACTTAAGAAAATTGCGACTTGATATCATTTTGTAAAACAAGCTTGAAAACCTTTCATAAACAAGTTTTGAATATAATTTGATAAAACAATATAAGTAAAGAAAACCTTTGTTTAAAACACTGATGTAACTGGTTTTGAAGTAAAACATACAGCACGAGAGACAATTTGAGAAAAGATTTAAACAATTAAAGACGTTTTGGAAAACCATCTATAGTAATATACTTGGTAAAACAGCTGAAAAGTGTGATAAATCCTTTTGCATGCGGGTTATTAATCACATATGATTGATATGATAAGTAGCATGTTTTAACTTGTATTCCCCCCCCCCTTAAAAGCATGTAAAAACATTTAAAAGGTTAATTCAAGGGTATGAACTCGCCTGACATTGGCGTTTCGGATGAATGGACGGTATAGGATGCTAAGTGTCAAGCGAGGACTTGACCACACACGTGAATCCTATTTAACATGTAATGATACATTTAAGTATCTAATTAGTCATTTAATAACTAATTAAGCAAGTAAAGATGTCTTACTACATAAAAACACTTTGCTACAAGTGCTAGAGGTACCAAGGGTTGCATAAAAGGTGTGTATGGACTCACATTGGAGTTTACTCTTCAAATGATGGCCCTTATGGGTGTTTACGGTTTCAAGACCACTTCCCCCATGAGTTTACGGCCGTAAACTCATGGTTGTGGTGTCATGGGATGTTTAAAGGTCTTATCTTGCTCATAGAATCATGCTAAAGTCGAATCAAGGGCTAAGGAAGTGATTGGGGCTCAAATGGACACAATAGGGAGTTTACAGTCCTTGGACCACTCCTTAAGGAGTTTACGGTCGTAAACTCATGTTTTTCCATTTCTCTTGTTATTTGGTGGTTCTAGGCTATGTAGGCAAGGTTCTAGTCACTTATATGAGCATAGGAAGGTGTTAAAGGCACTTAAACACCTTGGGAAGGTGTTTACGGTCTATGAAGGTGTTCTTGGTGAGTTTACTACCTTAAACACTTGAGTTTACGATAGTAAACTCATGTTAGTCCATGAATCATGTGTTTTGGTGCATCAAATGAAGGATTACAAGGCTCTAGGCACTCATGGAAGCTTTTGGAGGTGTTTGAGGGGTAGTTTAACACCCAAAAAGGTGTTTATGGTTCTTGAAGATGGGTTTACGGTCCAAGAATGTTCTTGGGCCGTAAACTCATGTTTACTCCCCATATGCTATGATTTTGGTGCTCTAAGTCCTTTCATGCAAGCCTCTAAGTCATTGCTAAGCATTAGAAGTGGTTTGGAAGGGTTTTCGGGCACAAAAACCCTCTTTCAAGGTGTTTACGGTTTTGGGATGCTCCCAAGACCGTAAACTCTTGTTCATGGGGTTTTTGGATGTTTAAACCACGAATTTGCAAGTGTGATAAGCTAAACAACAAGCTAGGAAGGTTAACTTATCGTTTTGAAGCTCGAAGGGGCGATTTTTGACCAAAATCCGATTTGTAGAGAGAGAGAGAGACTCCTAAGGTGTGAAAAGGGTTGGAATGAAACCCACTCAACCCTTATATAGGGTGGAGTTTATGGCCTGGTTGGGGTCCACCTGACACCAACCGTGAACGGGGGTTTTTCACGACTACCGTTAAACACGGCAAGTTTGTGGAATATTATTTAAAATATTCCAACGGATTTAATTCCGGTCAAAAATATTTTTGGGATAAATTTGGCTAATTTTTGACGTACTTAATTTCGACGTTAAAACTAACGGAAATTTTTTGGTTGTCACACATGGGAACCCTCAATGGTTCCAGATCTGAAGCACAAACCCACACATACAAGAAAATCTGAGCATAGCCTCTTAAAAACTTAGAAAATGTATAAAATAGCCCCCAAACAAGATCTACAAATTAGATGGTCAAGGTTCAAGCTTTTTACCTTGAATAGGCTGAGAATGAAGCAAAACCACTAGATCTACTAACTTTCTCTTGATCTCCTAAGCTCTCTTCTTCTCCTTCAACTTCAAACACACACCAAAGGCACAAAAGAGCTCAAATCACTCAAAAATGGTTTAGGTTTTCAATCTAGGGTTTCTCTGAGTTGGGAGGGTGATGGAGGCTGGGTTAGGACGAAATAAATTGTTTAAACAGGGTGCAAACCCTAAATATTTGGGTTTTGTCCAGATAGCTCCTACTCGTCGAATCGGTCTTCCGACTCGTTGAGTAGGTC
Source organism: Lactuca serriola (assembly GCF_051521515.1). Lineage (NCBI taxonomy): Eukaryota > Viridiplantae > Streptophyta > Magnoliopsida > Asterales > Asteraceae > Lactuca > Lactuca serriola. Next base: position 297,537,209 of record NC_136412.1, read on the forward strand.
ACTTAAACTCCCGATCAAAAGTCGAGTCTACTTGACAAGTTGGGCCACCAACTCGCCGAGTCCTAGAGTAAAGTGCAATATTTCGTGAAATTAAATACGTACTAGGGATCGGTTGCTACATCATAGCCTTAATATTTCATGTTGGTTGCTATATTAAGGACTTTAAATCAACTATCTTGAATATCTCCCAAAAGATGTCTGGTTCAGACAATTATGATCTTCCCAAAACTCTTGGAACAAGCTTTCCTAATGAAGGTGATGACCCAGAAATCATTCTTCACTCCATCCACCTCCTCCAATTATTCTCCCTAACCCAGAAGTTCAAGGTCACTCGAGCCCTATTGGCAAACAAGGTCTATGTGTGCTCACATCTTGAAGATGAAGTCACATATTGACAAGCCGGGATTTTTAGGTGTCAAAGTCTTGAAAAAGTTGGTTGTTCAATCACCTTCTAAGTCTCATAGTGAGTGTCCTTTAGGATTACTATGTAAAAGACTATGACATGACCCTTAATGATGTTATCTATTTGCTTGGTGCTGCTGAATCAGCAATGATTTAGAGCACTGATAAAGCAAATTTGATTAAGAAGATCAACTACCCAAACTACTATGGACATTGACAATTGGTAACATTGGATATTCAGAAAGGCTTTTTCTTCCCAATGGAAAGGGATCATCTATAGTCAACTCGGTTGACCAAATGGTAAAGAGAAAGGCAAGTCTGAGATAGTCCAGTGTACCATTCCTAAAGGGTCCATATGGTTCTATTTCCAAAGGAAGGTGCATTGGTTGCGAAGCTGCCCTAACTACCTGAAAGATCTGAGAGAAGGTCAAGTCAAAAGTTTGACTCTGCTTCAGGTATGTCCACTATCTAACTCTCTTAGGTTCCTATTTGAAGATTCTTAATACATTTTGATGTATGGCAGTATCAAGAAAAGGGAAGGAAACTTAAAGGAAGAATATGCTGAATCTGATAGCGAAGATGGATTTCAATCGCATGGTTCGAAGATCGGATTCTTGAGCTACTACTTAGGAGTTATGATAGATTGCTAGAAAATATGTAATAGCATAGTTTTCATTTAAAGTTGCATTGTAAGGAAAAGGTTTTTCCGCATTTTATAAATAAATAAAATTATGTTTTATTTTATTTTATATCTCCTTGCAATAGCATTTATGAAACTTGATTTTTGTATGTTTCTAGCAATGATGGAAATATGAATTTGATTCTTTCATTTGTGGTAGTGTCTAAATTTACCAAATAAGGAAATATTCTCATCACCCAAGCAAAGGATGAGTGAGAGAGGAGCATAAATTGGCTAGGGTTTCTCCTTGTGAAGCAGTGGCCGATTTCAAGAGGTCTAGGGGCCTTTATATACTTGTGGCTGCTAGGGTTTCCAGATGAAACCCTAATTCCTTGCTTAGGCTCCAAGTAGCCCATGGACTTCCTTCTAGAAGGCCTTGGACGATTTCTATAGGGCCTCTTATAGATTTCATCCAACCCTTTCCAAGGTAGTGCAACAGCCCAATATACAACTATCAATGATTTGCACAACCAGTCCCCGCATATTTAATTGGTTCCTTTAATCCCAAAATTAATACCAAATTAATTTCTGACTAAATACTAATTAAATAATATGATTTCCGATTAATATATTATTCTTATAATATATTAATAAATCACTAAATAACCTCTCTCTCCAAAGTCATCATGTCAAGTTGTTATGGTGAAGGCAACCCAAAAGGACCATGCTAGTATCAAATCAAGTACATATCAATTATAGTTCTGGGCATAGACACCTAATCCAACAGATACTAGTTAGGAAACTGATATTATTCATTTGATGTTTCTCCAAGACTATGAGTATTGGCATTGGTCCGACCCAAGCCCAAAAACATCATGGGGTTATAATACGACTTAGGTCTGAATAGAGCACATAGATAACACATGTAAGTGTTCTAATGATTGGATGGTGTGATTTAAAAGAAAAACTATGTGATATATAATGGAGCTTCTACTTGTGCCCATAAATAATTCTCAGGTTATGATACCAGTCGGAAAAATTATATTATTCATTTAGTGTTTCTCCAATAAAATATCAATATTTAAACCATGGTAAATTGATCACCCTTGTGTTTGTTATCAAACTCAATTTAACAAATACTAATATCCACATTGAGTGACTATTGCTATCTTGTGTTGATCATATACATAAAATATCTTCAAAGGGTAGATAACATTAACCGACCGTATATTCTATTAGGGATGAGCAAAAACCGCATCGCAACTAATATTAACCGTAAAAACCGCAAAAACCGCAACTGATAAACCGCAACCACAATAAAAACCGATGGTGATGTTTTCTGTTTTTCAAAAACTGCAAATTTGCGGTGCGCTGCGGTTATTAGTTTTTAAAAACTGCACCGTTTATATTGTATACATTTTTTTATTGATTATTAATATATTCAGTATTAAAAATAAGATAAGTTTCGTGGGTGAAATAATGATAAAATTATAGGAGACAAAAGTGCTTATTTTTTGTTATATTTAACTTTGGAAAATCGTGAAATTTGACAATTTTAAGATGTTTATTATTAATTAGTAATGATTTGATGTTTTTAAGATATTAGTCTTTTGTGATTTAAGTTAATTGTCTTATACCTTATGATTTTTTTATTATTACAAATAATATGTCTGAACACTTAAAACCATTTGAACTTTAACTATGGTTAAAAATCACAAAAAATAACCGCATCAAATCCATGCAGTTAATAACTGAAACACAAAAAAACAAATCGAACCGCAAAAATAACCGTCTAAACGCTCCGCAAAAATAACTGCACCAAGCGGTTTTGAAAATGGATTAACCGCATTTACGGTTAGTGGTGATGTTTTAGTCAATAACCACACTCACTCTTATATTGTGTACAACCCTTAGATATTTACGACAATATGGATAAAGTATTTAGTGCATGTTTTGACTCATCATTTTCCACGTGCTTAGGTGTTGCCAAGACGAAGAAATTCAATCTTGGGATGATATATGGATTACGTCTAATAAGGGTTCATAAATCATAATATACCTGCAAGTTGTTCCAAGTTTGGTTATGGTCTAGCCTTGAAAGTGTGGAATGAGTTGTTTGTGTGACAATACGATCACGATGTGCTTGCTAATCTTTGTTCGACGTGCTACTGGTGCTAGCCAACATTTGATCTGTGTTGTATGATAAGATTTAACATTTTAGTGTGTTAAAAAAATTATTAACAAAAATTTAATGGTATAAATAAAGTGCGTACATAATATATTTGTCAACATTTTTGTTTTAAAATAATGTTACCAATAAATATTTACAAATTAAAGCTTAATTATAACATTTTAATTTGTTTATCAAACAAAAATAAAATAAAATGCAATATTATATGCATTTAAATTACAACAAAAAACAAAAATGTGTTGTGTAACCACGATCTTAAATACTTTTTCTTGAGTCATCAAGAAATAATTAATAATAAAGCACAATAAAAGAATTTTACAAAAGGCTAATATTCAAAATTGGATCGTAAAATAAAACCTGCAAAGGGTTATCAACCCGTCGATGTGGAGCTTGTCGGTCTTAGAGAGAACGAGTGTGGAATTCAAACTTTGGTACACTTAATATATCGCTAGTATCCCTATTTAGTATTTACCTCTATGTGAGCCTTGTGGCTGATTGACGAGGACTTCTCACATAATACGTTATCATTTTTTTAGTGAATAATTTTTGAATATTTTATTATGGATCATACTTTTTAATTATGAAAGACTCTCACTTTCGTATTTCTGAAAGACTCAAACTTTCATAGTTGACAATATAGTTATTTCAAAACATGCTACTTGCATATTTATAAAAACAATATTTTACATTGATAAAGAAATTACAAATGACTGGATACAAACCGACTATTACAAAATGTTATATATTACACAACTACCTAGGATACTATACATTTATACATACATGATCCCTAAATACAAAAGTAATATTACAACTATTCTAAACCTTCCGACAGTAAATGACTATACTGGTTATTTATCTCCTGCAAATTTGTTAAACATTGAGAGGGTAAGCGGTGACGCTTAATGAGTTCAATAATAGATACAATATAACGTTATGCCATATATATACTTCAATATGGCAGAAGCAAAGAGGAACAAGGAACAACAATGACATATGTGAATCATGTGTCAAACTTTTCATTATAATCATTGATTTGATTCAAAGATATACAATTAATGAGAGATAACGATTTTCATACTTGATATACATCAACAAAGCTTCGGCCCAAATGACACAGAAGACATACAACTTCAGATTAACATTTTGGTAGATTTCAGGCTTTCAGCCCTGTCTAACCTTCTACCAATACCATAGAATAGAAATCATTCTCTTAGGGAGACATGTTCTACATGGCCAGAGGCTACATACCAGTACCAATGTGAATCTAAGTCCTTTCATTGATCACATGGTCAAAGGTATTTCTTTGCTATTAAAAATAGCGAATAAAAATAACACAGAGAAATAACCCGGAATAATAACACTGAAAAACACATAGCACATATAACACATAACATACAATTGTTTCCTATATATTAAACCCACCTTGAAATAATCGGGGGTTAAAATAGTAATTTGAGCAGCATTTCGGCTCCAAATATGACTTTATTCGTTGAAAATCGGGAGATTTATTGAAAACCGGGCTCTGCGAAGGTAGAGCTTCAAAACCGAAAAGATAAATTTTTAGGGCTTCTCGGGAACTTCGGGACGTATTTCGGGTGCTAAAATTGATATCGGGGCTTCGAGGGATGTCAAAATATTAAAAATATAGAAAAGGGGGAGAAAATGGCTAATTTCCAAAATTACTCGGGAAGGCTTGCAACCTTCTATTTGTAGGGGTGAGAGGGTTCAGATCCGAGGGCTGAGAAGGTTGCACGCGACAGCAGATGCGAGGGCCATGTGGCTCGTGTGAGGCTCGGACACGCGAAGGGGGGGGGGGGCAGCTGGCGCTTCAGACTCCAGACCAAACACGCGTCGGATGCGAGACTACAGGCGTCGAACGCTCGGACGCACAGCGCATGCATCGGACATGAGGATCGACGACATCGGAGACGAGGCGGACAAGGGTCGGACATGAGCGGATCCGACGACGTGGCTAAAGCTGAGCCATGCGATTTTCTTGGATTTCGTAATTAATTTCGATTTTTATGCCCTGAACTTCTAAAATCCATAACTTTCGCATACGGGCTCCGTTTTTGACGTTCTTTATATGCACACATAGATAAAATTATGCTCTAAAAGTTTTGTTTAGACTTAGTCGGCTAATTTTGACTTTATTTTTAATATTATTATTTTTAACAGACCGGGACTGGTAAATCCGTTAAAAATTCATAACTTCTTCATCCGACATCCGTTTTCGTCAGACTTTTTAGTGTTGTACTACTATTGACGAGATCTTCAATTCTCGTTTAGGTTGTGTCGGCTAAAAATCACTCGATCTAAAATTTGAGTTTTTAGCTGTCTACTGCTAAGCTGAAACTTAGAAAAATCATAACTTCCTCATACAAAGTCAGATTTTGGCGTTCTTTTTATCGAACTTCTCGGTTTAACAAATACTACGACTTTTATTTAGATCACTAAGGCTAAAAAGTAGTTTATCAAAAGCTCACTTTTTATGTCATCCGGCATCGCGCTGGTTTTGTCGCGGATCTTCGATTGGTCATAACTCATTCGTTATAACTCGGATTTCGATGAGGTTTTCGCCTACAAGTTTCTAACGAGATTATTTACAACTTTCAATAATAAAATTTTACTTATTTTAAATTTTAAATTTTCGTTAAATTTCACTATTTGACTTTTAATTGGAATCTTATAAGACTTCCAATATTTTCTGAGTGATTCTAAACATAGTTTACTTCATTTCTAGTAAAAACTATCTGTTAGAACTCAACACTCAATTTCACATAATATTTCATAATATTATTCTCTTTTATAATTTACAATACACGATTTCAAAATGTGTATGTTACAAATTATATGTATTTATGTGTACATTATTTATTTTTTCTAGCATTGAATTTATCGGCTGATAAATTATTTTTCAAAAAACTCATGACACCAATCGTCCACAAGTTTTTTTTTTATTTTACGTTAATGCTTGATGACATTGAATTACTATTAAAAAAATATTCGTTTTATTTTTCGTCTAATATATCTATTATTTTTCTAAAGTGAGAAACTTCCCCTTTGCCTCCTGTATAAGCAACACTACAAGATGCATTGCTTTGTTGTTAGAAGTAGAACCATGCTTTCTTTTCCATGAAATTACATATTTGATGCAATACAATATTAAACATTATATAATTAATTTATTACTTTCTTAATAAAGGTAGAATAGAAAATGCCAACATGGTGTGAATCTAGAAGGTTTTAAATTTCTTGTAATGTTCATAGATGATAGAAGAAAGGGAGAAGTGTTTATACGCCTTTAGGAATTATTTCTTTTTGCATTGTTACTTTATGCACTGTACTTGGAGACTCCCAACATGGGATTGTTAAAGTTCCTGTAATTATATTGTAAAGTGTCCACATCATCGGTGGTCTTTGAAATTATGTAATTACTTGCAAGGCGAGATGACAGAATAGGTCATTATCTCGAAAATATAGTGTAGATTAAACTAACCATCAAAATATATGTATCTATATCTCTAAATCTAATACAAATTAACAAAATTGATATATATTTTAAGAATTATAGAACATTTTATTAAATTAATTTCACTACGATGCAACGAAAGCATCGTGGATCCATTTTTATAAAAAATTTTAATAAATTCTAAAACATATTAATAAATTAAACAAGATATCTTTTATTTATTATATAACTTTTACTTTTATATATTGAATATGAAAAGAGTAACCTAGTAATTGGTGACATGCAGTGTGATTATCTAATAATTATATTTTGATATTGGAGTCATGAGAGTACTTGAAATACATGATATGAATTAATTAAAAGCTCAACAATAACAGGTTATTTTTTTTATTTTAATTTTTTTTTTGCGTTGAATCTAACCTACTCTTTAATCCATTTATGGTTATTAAAAGTCTGTCCGAGGAATTTCAAGTTCAACGGCGTTTTAGACAAAACAACCCATTATCCATGTCTCTCTTTATTATTGCTATGAAAGGCATCCTCTCTTTAATAAATCAAGATTTTTTGTCATATGTCAATCTTTTATGAGTTTTGATACTTATCATTTTGTGGTATTTTTAAAATAAATATTATCAACTTGTTAATTTTAGTTTGTTTCAATTTTTAAAATTAAAGTCATATATTTATATATGTAAAATATTAAATATCATATATATGATACTATTAAATTGCAATAAATATGTTTTTTTTTTATTTTAAAGTTATACATTAAAAAATATTTTTTGTTTACATTTTAATGTTTATTTATTTTTTTTAAATAAACCTGTGTAATACACGGATTTCACATTTAGTGTAGCAATAAAAGATTTGAGATTTTGCATAGGTTCTTTCCAATGACGGATTCAGAATTTCGATATACTGGGGGCATAGAAAAGGAGATCAGGTCAAAACAATTTTAAATAACCTCTTGTCACTATTGCCCCATCACTAAGAAAACAATGTTTGTATGGACAAAGCTTTACCACCATAAGGATTTTTTTTTTCCACAATAATGATTTTTTTCATATTCTGAAATGCACAAACATCTAGTTTTCATAAGGATATTTAATTTACGGCCAAACATGTATATAAATATGCTTAATTTTGATTCAGATAACTTCATTGATTATTAGATTGATGCAAACTAAATAGATTACAAACTAATATCCTATAGGTGTTGAAAATTTCAGCATGCCTTTCAAGAGTTAGAATTCAGTTCTTTGTGAAACTGACATACCAAAAACAAACAAAATAAAAATCACATTTTATCTAGACATTTTTCAAACGGTTGATATGCATACAAAATCTTATATATATAAAAAAAATGAATAATTATAATTCTATAGGGTTGAATAAAAATTCAATTAATCTTTTGATAAAATTGCTATTTTTAGTGTGTGACTCGTTGGTTTTTTGAGGGTTAGTATAAAAAATCAGCCCCACGGTATAAACAAATAACTATAGAAGTAATAATCATTTCATCACTTCGTATTATCTGGATCCAAAGAATCAGTCAAGATTTGATATATTGTTCATATTGTTGTAGCAACTGAAATCTTTTTTTATTATTTATTAAAAAATATGCTTCTAAGTTGTCAATCGAAATAAAAAAGAAAGGGTATGGATAAATGGAAGGATGAGAGAAAGAAAGAAAAAGAATATTGATGATATAGAATTCCAATATGTAAGGTCTATGAGTCATCTCAAAAAAAGTTATGTAATAAAGCATCAATACGGATTCATCATTAACATTAAATGGATTTGCTCATCGAACAAAAAATAAAGAGTTTCGAGCCAATAAAGGCTAAGAATATTGACTCAAGAACTAATAGCTCCATTGTAGAATTCAGACCTAACCATTAAGTAAGAAGCGATGGGAACGATAGAACCTGTGAATTCAAAAGATTCTAGTGAAAATGAATTCGAATGATTCATGGATCGGGATGGCGGAACCGACCAGAAACCAATTCATCTATTCGGAAAAGTTATGAACTAATGATAGAATTGAAATAGAAATTGAAAGAGTAAATATTCGCCCGCGAACACTTTATTTTTTTGGATTGCTAAATTTGGGTCAATCCAATACGATAAAGAGTAAAACAAAAGAAAGATTCATTTTAACAATCTAAAATAGATAAATATAAAAAAAATAGTTATGTTATTTAATATATTTAGTTATCTATACAAACAAGATATACAAATTCATAATAGATTTGATCTAGATTAAATGAAATCCATGATTCATTATATTACTTATTAAATACATGTATATTTTCATTCAAATTATATTCTGTCTGAATTGAATTCAAAATGTTTAATTTGAATTCATTTTATTCGCGAGGAGCTGGATGAGAAGAAACTCTCACGCCCAGTTTTGTAATAGAGATGAAATTCAAAATAAACCATCAACTATAACCCCAAAAGAACCAGATTTCGTAAACAACATAGAGGAAGAATGAAGGGAATATCTTATCGAGGTAATGCTATTTGTTTTGGTAAATATGCTCTTCAGGCACTTGAACCCGCTTGGATCACCTCTAGACAAATAGAAGCAGGTCGACGAGCAATGACACGAAATGCACGTCGTCGTGGAAAAATATGGGTCCGTATATTTCCAGATAAACCAGTTACAGTAAGACCCGCAGAAACATGTATGGGTTCAGGTAAACGCTCTCCCGAATATTGGGTAGCTGTTTAAACCAGGTCGAATACTTTATGAAATGGGTGGACTAATAGAAAATATAGCCAGAAGGGCTATTTCAATAGCAACGTCCAAAATGCCTATACGAGCTCAATTCATCATTTCGGGATAAAAAAAGAAATAGGCCTTGGGTAAAAAAAATAGCGGGTGCGGGTTTCTTTTTTTGGACAAACAATATTTCTTTTTTTCTTCGACCTTTGTATTGTAAAAAACAGATAAAAATGATATGATTCAACCTCAGACCTATTTGAATGTAGCAAATAACAGCGGGCCTCGAGAATTGATGTGTATTCGAATCATAGGAGCTAGCAATTGCCGATATGCTCATATTGGTGACGTTACTGCTGTTGTGATCAAAGACGCAGTTCCAAAAATGCCTCTAGAAAGATCAGAAGTGGCTAGAGTTGTAATTGTCCGTACTTGTAAAGAACTTAAACGTGACAACGGTATGATAATACGATATGATGACAATGCCGCAGTCGTGATTGATCAAGAAGGAAATCCAAAAGGAATGCGAGTTTTTGGTGCGATTGCCCGAGAATTGAGACAGTTCAATTTTACTAAAATATTTTCATTAGCCCCTGAGGTATTATAGGTATTATAAAATCAGAGCACGATATGGTTATAGTAGGGTATTTAAAAGAAATATATTAAGATTCATCTAGTAGATTTTGTCTCACGTATATACCTTTCAAAATTAATATTCATAAACAAATACATAAAAAAACATGTTGATTATATCCAAATTTGGAGGAACCAATAATTTTAATTAATCATGGGTAGTAATACTATTGCTGACATAATAACCTCTATACGAAATGCCTATATGTATAGAAAAAGCGTGGTTCGAGTAGCATCTACGAATATCAGCCAAAGTATTGTCACCAATAATTTTAATTAATCATGGGTAGTGATACCATTGCTGACATAATAACTTCTATACAAAATGCCGATATGTATAGAAAAAGCATGGTTCGAGTAGCATCTACTAATATCAGCCAAAGTATTGTTAAAATATTGATGTCAATACGACAAGCCATACAAATGCACAAGAACTATTTTTGTTAAACAAAGATAATGATAACAACTGTAGAACTCATAATCTAAACTTGGTTCATTGCAAACATTCCTAACAATATCATTATAATAATAATAAATAAATAAATAAATAAAGCATATAAAAGAAATATGTACCTTGTGTCATGTCATTTCCAACCCGCAAACCAAACTACCAAATATGTAGTATGGAGATTTAATCACTTCGAATGTTGTTCACTAGACATTACTCTATAGTCCACCCCCAACACTCCCATTTTTTAGAGCCTACCCCGAATCTGATTAGGGCCTTATATATTAAAATTTATTTTGCTCTAGAAAAAAAGATTATGTTTATGAAACTATTTTTGTATCCTTTTGAGGGTACCTACCGCTACACTCATCTTCTTAGGCCCCTCCTTAGTTCTTTCATGGAGCGCAGATATTGGTGATGGTTTGTCTATGTCTCATCTTCTTTATGCACATGATGCACTTTTCATGGGGGAGTGAAATGAATATAATTTCACGAACTTGGTTGCAAGCTTGAGTTGTTTTAATCTAATGTTAGGATTGAATATAAATTTACAATAATCAAATTGGTTTGGTCTTTAGGTTAATTTGATTGAGGTTGGTAGTCTTGCCATACATATAAGGTGTGGCGTTGCATGGTTTCACTTACTTATTTTTGCTTCACTTACTTATTTTGATCTTCATATTGGTTTGTAGATGTCTTGGTTGGCTAATTGGGATAAAGTTATTGATCGATTTAATAAAAAAAAGGCTTCATGGAAACTAAAGATGCTTTTTATTAAAGGTAGATTAACTCTTATTAAATTTATTTTCGACAACCTTTCTATTTTGCGTAAAGGTGGTTAAAGTCATTCATGGTAAGAATGGTTGCTTGGACGGTGACAAGTTGAAGCTCATGGGTTTCTGGGTTGATATTATGCATCCTTATAACTCTATGGATGATAAAACATTGTTTTTAGACTATTATTTTATAAAATACAGTAGAAGATGGTTTATCCAATCAGTTTTGGGATGATGGAGGGATGGGGAATGTAAAGTTTATGAATCAGTTTCCTAGAGTGTATGCATTATTAATGGATATAGTTTCACCATTCATGATAAGTATTTAAATGGGAGTTTGGAGTTGGATGTGGAGGAGGTCAGTTAGGGATTAGGTTAAGCTTGGTTAGTATGAATGGTAATGGGATGATTAAGGGCAGGTCAAAGTAGTCCATCCCCAAACCCAATATTGAAATTTTTTCCCTACACACCCTAATAACTGATAGGGGGCGCCCCATCGTGGTTGAACTTTTCCCTGAACCCGACCCTAAACCTAAAACACAGTAATATACCCAAAACTTAAACAATGCTAATTTATTGGTTCTTACGGGTGAGAAGATAACTTGATGGTATCAGAGCTACTCTCTTAAAATCTCTCAAATCTCCCCTCTCTTTCTTATGTCTCATTAGCAAATCCTCTTTGCCATCATCTAGACACTCAAACTTCTTCATTCCTTCTCTAATCATGGAAGTCGTTAACCCTCTCCCTCACAACGTCATCGGTATCACAAACATCAAGACTTTCATAATTCTCATCCTTGATCTTGAGTGTCACCACCCACTACGATACATAAGATGCAAGTGACCATATTGACGCCACATACAATAAACTAAACCTAAGGCACCCATTCCTTTGTCACCCTACCAATAAAGTCTTTTATTCTTTAGATTCAAATAATTCTATTCCATGTAATAAAAAGTACTTCTAATGTTTTATGTAAAGTTTGTCAGCTTGGCAAACATATTAAACATCCTTTTGATTTTTTAGATTTAATTGTTTCTAATGCATTTTCTATTATTCTTTCTGATGATTGGACATCTCATATATCTAGTGTTAGTGGTTTAAAATATCATATTAATTTTTATATCACTACATGTATTACCTTTGAAAATATCCTTTAAAACAAAAGTCAGAAGTATTTTCCAAATTTGTTGAATTTTACAATTACATCAATCATTTTAATGTGATAACAATGGTGAGTATAACAACAAACAATTTCATCATTAATTCTTGACTCATGGATTTCAATTTCAATTTTCATCCCTCATATCTCTCCCACTTATTAGATCGACGCCTTACATATGGCTACTCATTTACTCCACATACTTCTATCCACCACTGTTAGATACCATTTTATGCATCTCATAGGGTAGTTTTTATTATCATTTAGCATCATATTTTGTATATTTGCATGTCATTTATTTAAATAATGTTCAGCTCATGTATTTTATTAAAATTCCAGTACTGCTCATGTTTTTTCTGTCAATTTCAAATAGTTCGAGTGGAGCAGTGCTTTAGAAGCAGTTAGATGCGTGTTTGGTGCTCAATTGGAGTCCAAAACTAAGGGGGATGTTGAGGAAAGATAAAAAACAGCTTGGAAGGAAGAATGACAATTAAAAAATACACAAAATTAAATACATGCGATCGCATGTCTTGTCTATGCGATCATAACTTTGTCCATGCGATCGCATGTTTGGCTCGCAGCTTGACATCAGAGATTTTTCGTGCCAAAAATTCAGATGGATGAAAAAATGGTCTTTTATGATCACAACTTCCCTCTATGCGATCGCAACTTTGCCAAAAATTCTCAAAACAACATCCTACTTCATTAAAAAGGCCTAAGACGTATTTTCTTCAACACATATGATCGCAAATTTGATACATGCGATCACATGTTATCAGATTCTTGTTGCAGAAGCTTCCACCTTGAGTATAAATACAACCCTCATAATCAGTTGTAAGGATGGGACGATTCCACACGAAGAAAACAACTTCAGAAGGCAATTTTCGAATTCTTTCAGCGACTTTTGAAGATCTGAAGACTAAGAATCATCTCACACATTTAGTTTAGAAGATTTATCAGTAAATGTTTCTCCTATCTATTTTAGTTTCGTTTGTATCCATTTCTGGCTAAACTTTGGTTTTCAGTTCTACACAAACTAGTACTTCTCATGTTTTCAGATCTGATTTTCAGTTTGTGTTTCTATCTAGAATTTTCAGTTATGAGCTTAATGAATGTCTGATTTTAATTCTTGTTAGTATGATCACCTAGCTAGGGTTTTATCATTCCAATTAATCAATTAGTAGAATCCATAATGCTTCAAACTTTATCTTCTCGCTAAATTCGACCTTGTTGGCGGCTCTACTCTTGATCATCTCTTCAATAGACTTAGCAGCCCGGATGGCCGCCTCAAGAGTAGGTGCTTGGCATACCGGCACATCATACTCCCATGGTAGTCCCTTTGTATACTTATCGATTTTTGTTAGCTCGTTAGGGATGATGCGCAAAGCAAACTCCATCGTTTCTGTGAAGCCATTGGTATACTCGTCAATGGACACGTTGCATTTTTTTCAATGTTAGAAACTAGTTTTCTAGTTCTAGCATGTTTTGGGCTGACCAAAACTTGCGTTTAAAGTGGACCAAGAACTCTGCCCATGTTAGTTGCAGTGGATCATTAGGTCTTATGGTCTTCCCCAAAGTGTTCTACCCTATTTTTTACCCCAAGAAGCATATTCCTAGAATATTCCATTTTTATAACTTATATATATTGTCAAATACACCCCTCTACTAATTAAACTCTACATTTATGATTAATTAATATAAATTAGTATATAACATGATATTATAAATATTAAATATTGCATTTAAATTATAATTAATAGATAAAATAAACTAAAAATGTATAAAATAAAAATGAGAGGGACTAAAATTGGCAACCAAACTTCACCTCAATTTTTGGAGATATGAATAGTATTCCCATATATATGGGGGAATACTATTCATATCTCCAAAAATGGAGGTGAAAATGGGGTAGGGTTGGAGAAGAATGAGGGAAGAAATGGGGAAAGAAATTGAGTTTGGAGGTGGGTTGGAGATGCCCTTAGACCATCTCCAACCCATCTCCATTTTTTACCCCATAAATGCAGTAAAAAATGGAGTAAATAGTGTTTCATCTCCAACCCTACTCCATTTTCTATCTCGTTTTTTATCCCAAAAAGTATATTCCTAGAACATTCCATTTTTATAACTTATATATATTGTCAAATACACCCCTCTACTAATTAAACTCTATATTTATGACTAATTAATATAAATTAGTATATAACATGACATTATACATATTAAATATTGCATTTAAATTATAATTAGTAGATAAAATAAACTAGAAATGTATAAAATAAAAATGAGAGGGACTAAAATTGGCAACCAAACTTCACCTCCATTTTTGGAGATATGAATAGTATACCCCCATATATGGGGGTATACTATTCATATCTCCAAAAATGGAGGTGAAAATGGGGTAGTGTTGGGTCGTATTTTGTGTTGCGTCTATTGGGCTCGTTAGCTAGTCCAATATGTATCTCCGGTATGGGCCTGTCCATCCGTGAGTTTTGTAGGGTTTAGTATAAATAGATGCTTGCATGCATCCTAGAACGGGGGACGATTAGTAACGATTAGAGATTTATTGTTCAGCAAATTTATTGTTCTTGTTTTGTAACCCTAGAATCCTCTACAGCGGAAGTTCTTAGTCGAGCTCTGCTGAGGATTGAGTAATCTAATCATTCGACACATCTTGATTCATACTTGTGTTTTGTTTACTGTTTTTACGTTCATCGCATACCTGTTACAAAGATCTAATCGATCAAAGAGTTAATTAATAATTCATCAATTGGTATCAGAGCAGGAGGCTGTGTAATTCATACACATCTTTTCTGTGAAAGAGTTTGCGATTAGGGTTATTCCGCATTAACTAATATTTATTGAGCCATCATTCCATTATTGACGTAACTCAGCATTTATTTGTTTACCCTAATATTAAATATTACAAGTCTGATCTTTCAAACAGGTTAAAAACGATCAAGCATGGACGAGTCACAATCTAATCCCATCAACATCTCTAACAGCATTGGATCGACGACGAAGATTCCTATTCTTTACACCCAGGATTACGAAGTCTGGGCACATCACTTTGAAGATTATGTCATCGGATCGGAAGACAATGGATACCTTATTTGGGAAGCAATCGTTTCTGGACCATTTGCTCACTCTGGAACGTCAAAAATCATTAAAACTCAGAAAGAGTACAATGATCTGTTAAAGGACGTAAAGGATGTTGCTCAAGACGAAAAGGAAAAGTTTCAATGCAACATTAAAGCATTGAGACTGATTCGATTCGCTCTGCAATCAGATACATTCAGGCTAGTGAGTTCATGCAGCACTGCTAAAGAAATATGGGATAGGCTGCGAGAGCTATATTCCACAGATGAAGACTTGGAGCATTCTATTCAGACCTTGCTTTTGTCTGAGTTTGGTGAATTTAAGCAGAATTCTGATGAAACTGTTACTCAGACATTCGATCGCTTCAATCATCTTCTTAGCAAGATGATCAAACACGATATAGAAAGGAAGCTGATTGAACAAAAAGTAACCTTTTTGAATGACCTTAGATCCGAGTGGAGAGCGGTTGTGTCCACTGTTAAAGCTCATGAGCAATTTAAATCTTATTCGTTGGCAAAGCTGGTGGGGATTTTGAAATCCCAAGAAAAGATTGTTTTGCAAGAGAAAAATGTGGTCTCCAGTTTAGGGTCCTTGGCCCTCTTGTCCAAAAGAAAAAGTGTGGTAGAAGATGAAGATCTCAACTTAGAAGATTATGATCTTACTTCTGAAGACTATGCAATGATGGTGTCGAATCCAAAGAGGTTCATTAAGAAAAGGTTCCCTACCAATAAGAACCGAAATTGGCAGGGAAGCTACAATTCTGAAAAGGTTAGGGAGGAACCGAAGACGGAGGAACCAAAGAAAGAGGCGAAAGTTGAAGGAGATTCAGGTGTGAACTGCTACTATTGTGGAGGAAAGAACCACTATGCCAAAGACTACGTTCTAAAGAAAATGGCAGAGAAGGATGAGGAAAAAGATGAAGAGGCCTTGTTGATGAAAAAGCTGGACGAGATCAAGAGAAAGAAAGCTACTGCTAACCCTTCAATGAATGCTTTAATTGTGCAGAGTTCGGCAGCGGATGATGACTTCGGTGGCATGCAGGTCTGGTCAACCGACTCAGAGGATGATGAGGTCAGGAAGCCATCTCATGGAAAGGTAGACATTGCAAGAGGTGAAGAAAGCGGTGGGAAGTGTTTGATGGTGACAGATGTATCTCAAATGAGGGGATACAATACGGATGGTGGGAATGAAGAATCCAAGGAGCGAGAGGACCTATGCTTCACAGCAAAACCTCTCAGCGTGCAGATCAATGAGCTAGATGAATTGATCAAGAATGTACAATCCGTTTTTGTTTCATTCAAAGTCCCACAAAATTCGTATGAAAAAGAATTAAAAAGCTTAAATTCAAGAATCTCAAATCTAGATAGCAGTTTAACTCAAACACGGGTCACCAATTCTAACCTAACTGACCAAATAAGTAGGGTGTCTTCCAAGAGTGAGGAACGGAGGACGTGGATAGAGCTGAAGGAGTCGGAGCTGATTAAATCCAAAGACGAAAACATTTATTTACAAAGAGACAATTTAAAACTTCTGAAACAGAGACATGTTTTTTGTTTAATTGCTAAACGTCTTTATGCTAACATCACTCAACTTCATCTTAACTGTGAAATAGGGCAGAAAATTCATCGCATGATTTTGCCCTTCCTTGAGTTTAAGGAGGATGAAATCGATTCTGAAGCATATAATTGCGAAAGTGTAGTTTCGTCTGATGATGTGAATCTGACTTATATGTATGGTCTGGACAAAATTGAATCTTTTATAAAGTCCAAGGACCATAAGGACATGCTGAAAAACCTTTTGGATGAAAACGATAAACTGAAACTAAGGACCGAAACCATACAAAAGTTTGACTCATTGAATGCCAACTTCAGCTCAGAAAATAAAATTGATGTTGAAAACGCGTCTGAGCTCAATGAGGATGATGATATGAGTGAAATTTATGTAGAGGATGAAGTCGACTATTCTGAGTTTGTCAAGAGCGAACCCGAAAACCACAAAAATCTTATTTCCGAAAATTCTGTGGAGTTCGCTCGTTTATCCCAAAATAAGTCCCCGATTCTTGAAGAAAAGGTCGTGGTGTACCAAAAGGTGAGAACAACACCAAATCAGGTGTATAAGGTCACAGGAGTAACCGAACATCAGACAGCCGAACTCACCGCCATAGTAAACGAAGATAATGCAGATGGTTGTGATGAGTTTTTTTGGTCTGCTCCTATAGATAATGCAGATGAAACCGTTGGTCTGTCAGAGTGAACGTCCTGGAAAACCAAAGGCAGATATGTGCCAGAGCCACTAAACAAACCTGACAACTTCAATGTGCCAAGTACCAGTGGTGCAAAAGAAGTTCCTGCAGAAGAAGTCACTCCTTCAAACGAAACATCATCTGTTCAAAGTGAACCGGTTGACAAAAAGCAAAAGCAAAAAGCCAACATCCACCGACAGCCGAAGCAAGTAAAGGATCAAACGCAGCAAAGGAATCTGAGATACAAGAAGAATCTCTCAGAGCGAAAACAGTTCTGGCGATCTCAAAACGCCCATTTTTCTGATCATGACAGAAAGTCAGAGAAAAGAG
The DNA here is from genome assembly GCF_051521515.1 of Lactuca serriola. NCBI lineage: Eukaryota > Viridiplantae > Streptophyta > Magnoliopsida > Asterales > Asteraceae > Lactuca > Lactuca serriola. Next base: position 297,555,312 of record NC_136412.1, read on the forward strand.
CAGTCAGACCGCAAGAAAGTAATAACAACCGAAGGGAAAGGTTCGGTTCAGAGAACACAAGCTACCGAATGCATAGGTTCGGTTCCGAGAGCAAAAGCTACCAAGGTTCAAGGTTCGGTCCCACTAATGTCCAAAAACAAAAGGGCCACCTAGAACGTCAAGTCAAGAAAACTTCTCAGTCTAAATTCTCTCATTCTAATTCTTCTCAACTCCATTCTATATCCAATTCTGTTCAAACTCAAAATCCAAAATCTTCAACAGATTTGAAAGGAAAATCGAAGGTTTCCTCAGTCAAGAATGATCAAAAGCATTCCAAGGCCCAAACGCCTGAACCTGAATCCAAACCGACTGTAACACATCCCAACAAAATTAAAGTTTTCACTATTAAGAAGAAAGATGAAACAACTTTAATAAAAAGAACATATCTTGTTGACATTTCTCTTACTATTCCTGTTCCTGTGAAAGGCTCACGTGGACCCAAGAAACCTTGGGTTCCTAAATCTGCTTGATTTTTGCAGGTTATCAGTGACAAGCAGTTCGACAAAGAATGGTATATTGACAATGGCTGCTCACGTCACATGACAGGAAGGAAGGAAGAGCTGAGGGAATTCCGATCTCTTCCAAACGGCGGGAATGTCAAGTTTGGGAACAACTCATATGGCACGATAAAAGGTTATGGAATAATAACAAATGGAGACTTCACGATTAGAAAAGTTGCATACGTTGAAGGACTACAACATAACCTCATCAGTGTATCTCAGCTTGTTGGAGGTACCGGTCTTAAAGTTTCATTTGACGATGAGGGTTCGGAAATAATAGAGAAGAAAACAAAAAGAGTGATTCTCAAATCAGAGCGCAAAGGCGAAATGTTTCCTCTCAATCTCAAACCTATCAAAGGAAATCCAGCTATCTGTCTGTTATCCAAAGCACATTCTGAAGAAAGTTGGCTGTGGCACCGAAGGCTCTCCCATCTCAATTTGAAGGATATCAACAAACTTGTCACAGGAGGTCATGTTCGGGGTCTTCCATTGCTCAAGTTTGATCGAGAACATTTGTGTGCTGCATGTGAAATGGGGAAGCAGAGTCGTCAAAGTCACCCATCCATAATAAACACTAAAGTCGTTGAACCACTTGAGTTAATTCACATTGACTTATGTGGTCCATCTTCTATCGAAAGCATTGGCGGTAACAAGTATATTCTTGTTATTGTTGATGACTTTTCATGTTTTACATGGGTGTTCTTTCTGAAGCACAAATCTGAGGCAACTCTCAAGCTAAAGATGTTTATCAAGCAGGTTGAAGTGCAGCTGAGGAAAGTCGTTCGCAACATCAGAAGCGACAATGGGCTGGAGTTCAAGAATAAAGAATTTGAAGACTTTTTAGCAGAAAAAGTAACTAGTCACAACTTCTCAGCTCCCTACACCCCTCAACAGAATGGGATTCTCGAAAGACGAAACCGATCTTTGTGTAAGGTGGCCCGAACCATGCTAAGTTTCGCTTCTCTACCTCTATATTTCTGGGCTGGTGCTATTGCTGCAGCATGTTTTACGCAGAACAGGTCCTATCTCAATAAGCGTTTCACTCTTACTCCTTATGAGATCATCAACAACAGAAAGCCAAACGTCAAATTCTTCCACGTATTCGGCTCACGATGCTTTATCTTCAATTCTAAAGAACATCGTAACAAGTTCGACGTAAAAGCCGATGAAGGGATTTTTCTGGGATATTCTCTCACTTCGAAAGCATACAGGGTTTTAAACAAGCATTCGAGGAAGATTGAAGAAACGTATTATGTGACTTTCGATGACAACTATGTCAAGAAGCTGAAGGCCACGGAAGAATCAGTTGGAGAAATCTTCTCTCAAACAGGCCAAGTCACGGCCTCGATTGCAAATTTGTTTGAGCAATTTGTGGAGTTATTTGATGAACCGGAGAAGGCTACTCTCTCAGAAGCCAATGCAGCAGACAACAAAGTTGACCATTTGAAGCAAATTGTCGATGACGCTGCCAAACGACTGGGTGAAGGAGAATCAGTTCCAAATAAACCTTCTCAGCAAGGTGCTTCAGTTGAGGGGGAGAATCCATCTTCTTCAAAACAGCCGAGTTCACAAGTTGAGGGGGAAAACTCTTCTCCATCTGCTCCCAAAAGTTCTACTGCACCCGAAGGTACTGTAGCTACCGAAAGCTCAAATGCACCCGAAACTCCTGTAGCACCGGAAAGTCAAGATACCCCTGAAAGCTCATCAGTCGAGGGGGAGAATGCCGATATGTTTTATGACGATGACAGTCAATCCGAATTAGAAGAGATGGTAAATGCTGAATTGGATCCATCCTATGATCCAAATTACCCTCCTCTTGTCAAATGGACTAGTGATCATCCTGTTTCACAAGTTGTGGGTAATGTCTCTGAAAAGGTGTTGACCCGATCTCAACTGAAGGCAAAGCAAACATCTTTATTTTCAAAAGTAGAGTTATGTATGTTTAACTCTTTCGTCTCAAAAGTTGAACCAAAGACAGTAAACATTGCTCTTGATCACTCTGATTGGGTTCAAGCTATGCAAGACGAACTTAATGAGTTCGAAAGAAATAAAGTTTGGCGCCTCATTCCAACTCCTCCAGATGCCTCGGTTGTTGGTCTCAAATGGGTCTTTAGAAATAAAATGGACAAGGAAGGCAATGTAATAAGAAACAAAGCTCGTCTAGTTGTGAAAGGATACTGCCAGGAGGAAGGAATCGATTATGAGGAAACATTTGCTCCTGTAGCTAGGCTGGAATCTGTTCGAATATTTCTTGCTTATGCTGCACACAAGAACTTTGAGGTCTACCAAATGGATGTGAAGTGCGCATTTCTAAATGGAGAACTTGAAGAAACGGTGTACGTGGAGCAACCTCCGGGATTCGTGAATGAAAAATACCCCAATCACTGCTATATTCTGGACAAAGCGGTATATGGACTGAAACAAGCACCTAGGGCCTGGTATGAAACGCTAACCAAGTTTTTAAAGATGTCCAAATTCAAACAAGGTTCGGTTGACCCAACCTTCTTTCGTAAGAAGGAAGGTAACCACCTTATGATTGTTCAAATCTACGTCGATGACATCATCTTTGGCTCAACGAATCCTAGCTTAACAGCTGAATTCAGAAAGCTGATGGAGACTAAATTTGAAATGAGCTCAATGGGTCCGATTAATTTCTTTCTTGGTTTAAATATTAGACAGGGACCCGAAGGCATCTTTATTAACCAGGAAGCCTACACCAAGACTCTCCTTGCTAAGTTCGGCATGATGGGAGACTCAAAGGTTAAAGTTCCAATGGCGTTCAGCACCAAGCTCACTCCATCCTTGGATAAGCCAGCAGTCGATATTACGCTATATCGCCATATGATCGGTTCTTTAATGTACCTTACTGCTAGCAGGCCCGATATAATGTTTTCTGTTTGTTACTGTGCTAGATTTCAGGCGAATCCTCGTGAACCTCATATGCTTGCTGTGAAGAACATACTCCGATATCTAAAACGAACTACCTCTCTTGGCTTATGGTATCCATCAAACTCAGGTTTCTTCGTTCAAGCCTACTCAGATGCAGACCTTGGAGGTTGTGGACTAGACAGGAAAAGCACCACTGGAGGCTGCCAATTCCTTGACAGGAAGTTGGTTAGTTGGCAATCAAAGAAACAGACTTGTGTATCTCTGTCTACAGCTGAAGCTGAATACATCGCAGCTGCCTCCTGTACATCTCAAGTGATTTGGATCCAAAGCCAACTCCAGGACTATGGGCTTAATATGAAAAAGATCCCACTATATTGCGACTCTGAAAGTGCAATTAGGATCTGTCATAACCCAGTGCAACACTCCAAGACTAAGCACATAGCACTGAGGTATCACTTCATTAAGGATCATGTGGAAGATGAGAACGTCGAAATTCATTTTGTTCGAACCACTGATCAACTGGCCGACATCTTCACCAAAGCTCTTCCTGAAGCTTCTTTCAACAAAATTCTACAAGGGCTTGGAATGATGGAATCGGAGTCAGTACCAAAAATTCCTGCTCAAGATCAAAAGTAAGAAGCGAAATAGACCGAACGTTCGGGTTCGGGTCTCTTGTATGCCGAAATGGACCGAACGCTCGGGTTCGGATCTTGCTCTGGTGTACCGAAATAGACCGAACGCTTGGGTTCGGTTGCATCATCTGATCTTCATTTATCACTCAAAGGTAGTTTCCTTGGTTGTAAATCTTTTGTATTATTTTTCCAAATTCATTTATCTAATTGTCGAAGTTCTTTTCTTTTTCAAACTTATTTTTTTTTGGCAACCGAAATGGACCGAACGTTCGGGTTCGGTTCTAAAATATTTTCTCACCCGAAATAGACCGAACGCTTGGGTTCGGTTCAAAAAAATTTTCTCAATCGAAATATACCAAACACTCAGGTTCGGTTTCAACATTTTTTTTTGTATAATTTTTTTTTATGTCTTATTTATTTCGATCAAAAATTCCAAAAATATTTTTTTAAATTCAAAAACTCCAAAAATATTTTTTTTGTCTTATTTATTTCGATCAAAAATTCCAAAAATATTTTATTTTTTTATTGTGGGTAACTTATTTCACTAGCTAAGTATCCCTAGAAGCATGCTGTTGTATGTGACCAAAGTCTCATCTGATTATGAATAAAAGCCTTACTGACTTGGTACAAACAAACCCTGTCTTCCCAATTAGGCTCTCATATGTATTCTAATCATGAGCTACCTAACTCTCTTCTCACATGAGATAAGAGTTTTCTGCTTAGTCCCTATTTTTATAGCAGAGGTACTTTGGTTTCTTTACACCACCTACATTACTTTTCTCCATCACATTCGCTTCACAAACATAACCCTTGAGACTCTCAGACATTACCACTGAGGTTTATGGTTACACAATTTATGTGTTCATGATCTTAGCTTCGTGTCACTGCGTGCTAAGTGAAACCCACAATTCAATACCTACTATGCATTGACGGTGAACAATTAACTTGCTCTAGCTTTCACTAATGAATTAACGAACTTATCCATGGGGGTACAACATGAAATCTCTATTTTTCTTTTGTGTGATTCCTATGAAATTGTTAAATCCAATAACATTTCTTCCCTTGGGATCCAGTTTTAATTTTTTTTGAGATTTCACATATATTAGTTTAACTTGCTACTTAAATTATCTCCAACCTACTTGTTCAACAGACTACATTGGTCTCACAAGTACTTCGTTCGATTTCTATCTTATATCAAGATCAGGAATTATGAATCGAAGTGAAAGCCACCCCATAAGCCTACTTAAAAGAAGCCTTTCAACACTACTTAATAAGTGTCTGATCGTTATTCAACGGGAAACCACACAAACACTTTAAAGTCTCTCTTGACTTTGAAGGAACAGATTCGTGCCTGGGATCCATTGTTTCGTGTCTTTATTGACATCACATAATCCCTCAAAAGTGTTGCTTTATTTCTTTTTCTTTTACACACTCAGCATGAAAATCTTTTTGATTTTCCAAAATTTTGGTTTCATTAATTCTAAGGAATTTTAATTGGATTGGTTGTTATAAAAGGTTGTGGTTAATATTGATCCACGTGGGGATTTTACTTTAAAGATGTCGTTAATCTCTAAAGGGATAAGATGACGAAATGATGACTCAGGCGGGAGTCTAATCGATTTGATTTCAAACGGCGCAACAGGGAAAGGCGTGCGAATAGGAACCGTTTCATCTCCAAACGGCGCCTGATGGGAAGGCGTGTGATTAGGGACTAACACTCTCTCTCCTGCGTGATCATCTGCACACCCAACTGTCACGCGTCAGTCACCTCCGAAAAACCCTTCATTTTTCAATCGAAGATTTGGGAAAGATTTTTCTCTCTCCTTTACCCATAGTATAAAAGGCAATGTGATCCACCGTTTACCTCTTTACTGCACCTATATTCCCAGAGAGCAAGAAAATCCTCTAAACCTCTACTGTTCATCATCTCTCCCACTTTCATCTCAACAATGGCGGATTCTTCATCTGTTCACGCAACTTCTCACATCTTGCCCATTCGTCCCCAGCAGAGTTTGATTATTGATCTTACTCCTCAGGCATATGACGCTTTCATGTTTCCCATCATTGAATGCCTGAAGTTCTTGCCAATCGCTCCTGCTCTTACCAGGGCTAAAGCTGTTCCAATGGAGTTCCTGTCACAAATTTTTGCTACAGCTCACTACGACAAGGTCGTTGACAGGATTTTCTTTGATGTCTTTGAGCACAAGGCGTCGATTTCTAAGCAAAGGTTTTGTACGCTGTTAGGGTTTGAACCTGATTCTTCGAGGGTTAATCCTGAAACCATTCCAATGGGTCATCTGTTCAACATGTTCTACAACATGGGGTGCACTGAGGTGCTCACTACAGTCACGAAATTCAAAAAGTCGTGCCTGCCCCCTCAGTGGAATGGGATGTTCACTGTTCTTTTCAAGGGCTTATCTGAACGAAGTGCTGGATCCGATGGGGCAAGTCGTTTGTTTCTCTCAATCATGTACGGGATCTACAATGGCATCAACATGGACTACGGGTTGGTCCTATGGCAACAACTCATTCAGAGTCTCTCTTCCACCTCTCGACACTCAGAGATCTCTTATGCCAGGTTCTGGACTATTGTCACGAAATGGGTGATGGACAAGTACCACGTCCCCATTGTCGCTGGTCCTCTAATGTCTTTGATTGGTACTTTCCATACCACGAAGATCATTGTCTCGGATGCTTCGAAATTTCCCTTCAACGGGTCTATCCCGGAAACGATGTATGGTGATGTTCCTGCTGAAAGCTGGATTATCAGAACGTACAAGGAGTTCAAACGTTCTGGTCCAAGGGATCTTACTCCAGAGATGCTGAAATCAATTAATGACGCTGACAAGCCTGCTCCTAGAGGCAAGAAGGCTGATAAGGGAAAACAGGTGGCAAAGGGAGCAAAAGGCCCATCTCCCAAGAAAAGGAAAACCACTAAGGCTGCTCAGTCTCCACCACATAAGAGGAGAAAAACCCAACCGAGACGAAAGCTGATTATCGCTTCATCCTCAAGCGAATCTGAGGACGAGGGTTCTGATTCGGATGGATCTCAACGTGGCAACACTCCACCTCGTTCGCCTACCCCAGAGATACATATTTCTACTTCTCCTATCTATTCTCCACCCGTTAAAATTCCTTTTTCTATTCCCCCATAACCTCCACCACTCAAATACCACCTACTTCCATCCCAATACCACCACCAATTTTTACCGAAGCAACAACCACCACCACTGCAGATGTTAGAACCAACGTATCTGATACGGGGTTCATACTGACGCACCAAAATCCAACTCAGCACCCGAACCCACACCAACAACTGAACACACCACCCAACCCGAAACTACAACTACTACCGAACCTACAGTTTCACCACCACCATCTTCTCCTGCTCATGCTTCAGAGGAAGAAGAACCTCTCCTTGGCGGGGAGAATATGACTTTTGATTCGGTCTATTACAGTCCATTTCAAGTTCAAAGTGACGACGATGACGACGCTCCTGTCACAAAGAGGCATCTCAAGGAGCTACATGACAAAATAGATTCGCTCATCGCTTCGTCTTCCACATCTTAGTCCTCCATATCTGAAGCTGCAATTCAGAAAATTGTTAAGGCTTTTTCCAAAGCTCATCAAGTTTCTATCGATTCTGCCACTGCATCCATAGATGCCTCAACCAAAGCTTGTGAGGAAGCGACCGAAAAAGTCGATAAACTATTCACTGATGCTTCTTTCTTGTTAAAATCTTTACAGGAAACTGCTGAAGCCACCTCGACAAAGCTGGGACCCATTGTCAACCAGCTGGCTAACTCAGTCACATCAGAGCTGAAGTCGTTCGCTTCGCTTCGTCAAACCATCTCTGACGACAACTCAGCTTTCAGAACAACCATTGAGGAACGTCTCTCCAAGCTTCAAGAAGACTTAGTTGCCGAGAATACTCTAATGGATGCTCTCGCAAGGAAGACTACCGCTCTAAAGGTCAAGAGAATTTAACTCTCCAACTCTCAACAGGAGATTGAGTCTCTTCGGTCTGAAAGAGAGGTGGTTAAATCGTGTGTTTCGGATGTCCACTCAGCAATCTCAAACATCCTTGAAGCATATAACCCCATCCTTAATTATTCTGTGAGGCGTGACCTAGCAGAGAAGCTCGCTCCCGCCCTTTATCTACTCAGCAAAATTGAGGGGCTCCTTGATTTCGTGTCCATTCTGAAACAAGGGGAAGAGAAGGAAACTATGTCTCAACCGCCTCCTATTTCAACAGCAACACACACAACCGAACCTCTTGCAGTTGGCCAAGCTTCCGGTTTCGGTGTAAAAGAAAAGGGCAAAAACATTGCTGAGGAGAGTGATGAAGATGATAAAGAGACAATTGCCGACCTTCTGAAGCGTCAAGGTCGAGATAAAGAGGCTGACATCAGTGCTCGTGTGGCTAGAGAGGCTGAAGAAGCCGAAAGGAAACAGAAAGAAGCCCACGACCTTCTTGAGAGTAGGAAAACTCTTTTTCCTTCTTAGACTCTTGAGAGGCTGATTAAAGAAGCCATTGACACACCAAGTATCTTGTGGCTAGAACCTATGATTTCTTTAGATCGTTCTAACACTGTCGACTCGCAGTTCGACATGCCACTGAACCGAAAGACGTTTATTTTTCATGCCTTTTCCAACATTGCAGAGTTCCCTCATCCTCATCCACAGGTTGATCGGGACTTAATCGAATTTTATCTGAAGGCAGCTCAACCCCAATACCAGACTTGGAGCGCTCAGAAAATCATCAATGTTCGGGTCCTGAAGCCGCACAGGGAAGGCAACTTCACCAACGTTCGGTTCAAGGTACTACGGGGTTCTGCCAAGACCGAACATGCCATCTCACTTGCAAATCTTCCCAACCTTAATCCCCATGATTGGATTATCTTGCACAACATCCTTCTTACAAACGAAGTTGAATATGGTCCGATCATCGACCACTTTAAGAGGATGCTTGTTTGCTATATCATGGAACTTGCTTTGATGGATCAGGAGATTGCGAGCGTGTTCAAGAAGAAACCTACCATATCTCCTGTTGGCTCTGCCAGTGATCTCAACATGATGCAGATGGGGAAGATTGACCCAAAGAGAAATTCCGTCATGTTTACCAGGACCGAAGGACAGAAATGTCTTTTCGCCTTGGCAGACAAACATCTCTACACCACTGCCTGTTTGGAACACATTTTAGGGATCATCCATCGATGCAAGCAGAACACAGCGGATGATATCAAGTACTTTGATGATATGATTCAATGGTACATTCGGTTCAGACAGACAATCCTTGCACTTATCACACGTCTGTTCGATACAGTAAAGAAGGTTCCTGCTGTTGGCCCAAGCAAGAAGAAGAAGTAGTCTCGCTCCAATTTGACGCAAAGGGGGAGATTGTTGGGTCGTATTTTGTGTTGCGTCTATTGGGCTCGTTAGCTAGTCCAATATGTATCTCCGATATGGGCCTGTCCATCCGTGAGTTTTGTAGGGTTTAGTATAAATAGATGCTTGCATGCATCCTAGAACGGGGGACGATTAGTAACGATTAGAGATTTATTGTTCAGCAAATTTATCGTTCTTGTTTTGTAACCCTAGAATCCTCTACAACGGAAGTTCTTAGTCGAGCTCTGCTGAGGATTGAGTAATCTAATCATTCGACACATCTTGATTCATACTTGTGTTTTGTTTACTGTTTTTACGTTCATCGCATACCTGTTACAAAGATCTAATCGATCAAAGAGTTAATTAATAATTCATCAGGTAGGATTGGAGAAGAATGGGGGAAGAAATGGAGTTAGGGCATCTCCAACCTACCCCCATACTCCATTTCTTCCCCCATTCTTCTCCAACCCTACCCCATTTTCACCTCCATTTTTGGAGATATGAATAGTATTCCCCCATATATGGGGGAATACTATTCATATCTCTAAAAATGGAGGTGAAGTTTGGTTGCCAATTTTAGTCCCTCTCATTTTTATTTTATACATTTTTAGTTTATTTTATCTACTAATTATAATTTAAATGCAATATTTAATATTTATAATATCATGCTATATACTAATTTATATTAATTAATCATAAATATAGAGTTTAATTAGTAGAGGGGTGTATTTGACAATATATATAAGTTATAAAAATAGAATATTCTAGGAATATACTTTTTGGGGTAAAAATGGGGTAGAAAATGGAGTAGGGTTGAAGATGAATCACTATTTCCTCCATTTTCTACCCCATTTATGGAGGAAAAAATGAAGATGGGTTGGAGATGGTCTTAGAACTCTAGAAATGGAGTTTTTGAAAGAATAAATAGACCCATGTAGAAGATATTAGACCCATTATCCTTAAATAGTATCTTCCAAAAACATTTTGGATAAAAGTTGGGGATTATGACTTAAAAGGATAATGTATTTTTCGATTTATACACATTTAATCACTGAGGTTTTTTTTCCGTTAACATTAACCCCTTTAACTTGTTAAACTGTACACATCCAGTCCTTATGACCGACTACTACATGTTAGCCGATAAAAATGTCTTGATAGGGTAATATATTTCTCACTTTGTACATATTTAGTGTTTAATATATATATATATATATATATATATATATATATATATATATATGCAAAATAATTCATTTTGTTTTTGTACCCATTCAGTACTTATGAATGATTTTTTTAGGTTTTCTCACGAAATCTAACGTAGGACATTCAATAATGAAGTGTTTGGGCCTTTTGATGCTTATGTCCATCGCATTCTCGACAACATGGTTGCTTAGGTCATGTGTTCTGAACGTCATAACTTCTTCATATGATCTCAAAATTTAACATTCTTTATATCCATGCGAACGATCTTTATATCCATGCATTCATATTTTAATCTACTACAACTTTCATTTTGATTACTTCCATTAAAAAAATAATATACTTTTAATTACGATTTTTATATCCATACGTAAGGGCGGATTTAGCTCAGTCTTGGTGTTGCACCGGCAACACCTGTTTTTTCTATCCGCAGTGGAAAAATTTTCAATTTTTTTTTAGTTTATACCTATTTTTCATGTATCAGCAATGTTTATTTCATCTCGGCAACACCTACTATGAAATCATGCGTCTGCATCTATCCATACGTTTTTTATGAACGCATGTATGAATGTTTTTTTTTAATAAAATCGTAAGTAAAAGTATATTTCATTTTAACAAGAGTAATCTTAATGAAAAAATAAACACGTGAATATAAAGATCGTTAAAATTTGATATCGTATAAAGAAGTTTAAGTTACGACGTTCAGAATACAAGACCTAAGCCAAATCATAAGACATACGCAACCAAGTAGTTGAGATCGCGTTGGACATAAACATCAAGAACCCCAAACACCTCATCAATAATTATCCCATATAAGATGTCGTGAGAATAACCTAAAGAAATCATTCAAAAGTACTGAATGAGTACAAAAAAACTTATTTTGAAACAAATAAATGTTAAAGACTAAATATATAGAGAAACATTAATGACTAAATGTGTACAAAATAAAAAATATATTTCCTTATCAAGTCGATTTTCCAGGCTAACCCAGAGTTACCGGTCATGAGAACTGAATGTGTACAGTTTAACATGTTGAAGGGGTAAATGTGGACGAAAAAAAACTCAGTAACCAAATGTGTAAAAATTAAAAAAATACATTATCCTTTTAAGTCATTATCCTTAAAAGTTGTTAGCAGGTCCAGACGGTGAGCAACCCGAGCGGTCGTTCATTACTCATGTCTCTTAGGGACCCAAAATTCATCAAGTATAGACTATATACAGAGAAAATTAACTTATCTAAAAATGATATGAAACATATATATTCTTTTTAAAATTAGTTGTCTTTGCAATCTTGTGGCTATATTTGTGTTTTTTTTTTAATATTAATAATGAATTTTATAACGGTGCATTTATTTTCAATTTAATTTTTATTATATTTATGATTTTGGGGGCTCATTTTTTCTTATCGTCCTGGGTCGATTATATCTCTGGACCGGCCTTGGTTGTTAGCACTACTAGTCAAAAGGCATGAAAAAACTTCATATGAAGTTTTGAATGGTAGAAATCCAAATTTAAGCTATTTTCACACATTTGGTAGTATGAGTTTCATCTTTAACAATAAAATCATCTAGGAAAAATGTATTTGAGATTGGATGGTGGTGTTTCATGCTCTATTCAAGAAACTATTCATGACACATTCATTGATTCATATGAAAGTAAATTTGAAGAACAAAACAAACCATCTAAAATATACAAGAAGGCTCTATTGTAAAAGAAACAACTTTTAACCTTAAAATAACTCACACCAATATCGAATCTAGTGATAAATATGAGTTCTATAGTCCATTCGCACCTTCAATTCTTGAATCATCTCATCAACTCATTAAAATTCAAAAGAAACAAATAGGGAGTCCAATACTAACGTGTTAGAACAAGTTTGTACACCATCGTATGATGTTGCATATGATCCTATGATTTGGTTAAAATAAATGTAGTCATCTAATTTTACAAGTCATTAGAGATCTAAAATGTTGATATACAAAAAAGAAGATATGCAATGTCAAGTTTTCGTGTATATGTCAATTGCATAATGAACCACTCGTTGTATAATCTATTTAAAATAGTCTTTTAAAACAAGTTTTAAAATAAATTTTATAAAATAAGAAACAATTAAGAAAGCAATTTAATTGTAGGTAAAGGTCACTAAGAGCAGAAGCTAAAGTAAATGTTCTTTCATACATCTTCAATCTCAAAAAAAACATATTCTAAATATCTAAGTAGTAGATTCATCTTTGTCTCAAACAAAGTATTTTAATTTGAACACATGTAAAATAAGTAGGTTAGGCTTGAGAAACTTATCAAGCATTATCGGGGATAACCCTCTTCAGGTGTTGGATAAAGTAAATAATCCAAGCCTAAAGTCAAACCCTTAAAAAGGTTTTTAAAACATAAAAGAATAGTAAGTGATCGTTAATTAGGGAAAATCATTCAAAATTACATGATCGTTTAGAAACATTAACAAATCTGAAATCAACAACTTCAAAAAAATATGCGACGCAGTTCTATTTCCCAAACCCCAAATTCAATTTCAAAGTACAAATATCTCACCAAAATGATGGGATTAAGTCATTAAGACTTGTTTTGTTAATTAGCATGTATGATACTAAACACTAAAATGCTCCAAACCCTATAACATGCACCATCATACAAGAACCATATGAGGAGTAGCAAATCCACAAGTGCAAGTGAAGGCGTTTAAGAATAGCATTATAAACCCACACGATGGGGTAGTAATTTTCTTAATTTTTGGTACCCAAGTCATAAGTAGCCACACAAGCTTCAAAACCATCTTTGAGTGGAGCATATGACGATGATAAAAAAAACCATTTTCTAAAATATGTAAGTTTGTCCTCGTTTCTAAAACTATTTATGAAAATGATTCGTGAATGAAACATGTATCATCTATAGTATTTTACATTGAGTTTATGGATAATTAAAAAGCTAAACATAATATGAGTTTATAAACTCATTCAATGTATATATATATATATATATATATATATATATATATATATATATATATATATATATATATATATATATATATATATATATAAAATACGTATTATATGAGTTTATAAACTCATTCAATGTGTGTGTATATATATATATATATATATATATATATATATATATATATATATAGAGAGAGAGAGAGAGAGAGAGAGAGAGAGAGATAACTAGGTTCAAATGTGGATTGATATCTATTGTGTGAACGTGTGGATAATATTATTTTATGATAATGACAAAAAAAATATGTTGTTTGATAATATGAATACGTTCAATCTTATATAATTATTGTAATTATTAAGCATTTTCACTAATTAAATAATCTATAAGGTTATTATACATTTTTTTTAATTATTCTCATTCTTTCAAAATATTATCAGGATTTTTATTGAGTCGTATTCTGTAAGAATTAAAATAAATAAAAAACGATGCATGAGAACAAAAATGAATTAGAATTGGTGAAAATTCATTAAAATAACAATAGTTCTGTGAGATTGAACGTATTCACATTACTAAACAACATATTCTCTTACTAATTTTCATAAAATAGCATTATCCACACGTCCATACAATAGTTGTATATCCACATTATAACCTAGCCATATATATATATATATATATATATATATATATATATATATATATATATATATATATATATATATATATATATATATATATTGGAAAAGTTAAATAGAGAACCATAATTATTAGTTCTTCAAGGAACCAAATCTTTTTTTCAAATTCTAGAGCTTATTCTTTATCAAAAAAAATCTAAAAATACCTAAATTCATATATTAACATTGTGATTGTGAAAAAATATTTTTCGGATTCACCGTGTTAATCCGGATTCACATTGTGAATTTAATGTAAAAAAAAAATCGAATTTGATATCATTGGAAAAATGATAAAAAGTTATGGATTTTTGTATTTTTAGTTTTTTTTTGATAAAAAATAAGTTTTAAAAGTTGAAAAAAAGATTGGTTTCTTGGTTAATTATGGTTCTCTATTGGACCTTATCTTTTATATATATATATATATATATATATATATATATATATATAAATATATATATATATATATATATATATATATATATATATTTATATATATATATATATATATATATATATATATATATATATATATATATATATATATATATATATATAGGGAAGAGTTATATGGAAAATGAATCATTAGGGCAAGACATATTTGAACCAATGAAAACATGAGAATACATCACTTTAACAATAACTTCCACAATACATTACTTGTGAAGAAAGAAATGGACACGTGTCATTTGATTATTGGTTCCGGTAGATGTTGCCCTAATTATTTGTTTTCCATAGAACTCATTCCTATATATATATATATATATATATATATATATATATATATATATATATATAGAAAGAGAGAGAGAGAGAGAAAGATAAAATCAGGATCATTTCAGAACTTAAAGATTACTAAAAACTCAAAACCTTTTCAAATATTTTTTTTCCAGCCAAATTTTTCAAAAGAAAAAACACCTTAATCCATGCATTAACACAATGCACAAATGAATATTAGTTGATATTTGTCCCATAAAACGTGATATTCTGAAACGTGTATATATATATATATATATATATATATATATATATATATATATATATATATATATATATATATATATATATATATATATATATATATATATATATTTCAAAATAGAGAAATTAAATATTTTTCTACCTTTTAATTCTATCATTCCTCTTACCTATTTAAATGATGACATGTGTCATATTAGGTTGTGTTTGGCGCGCCACAGCTAGCTGATAAGCTAGCTTATTTTTCGAGTTTTTTTATGTTGTCATGTTTGATAAGCCAAAAAATAGCTGATGAGCTAGCTTATAAGCTAGCTTTTTGAAAAGCTACTTAGACTAGCTTTTTAGGAGTTTTTTTAAAATTTTCCAAATACACCCCTTAATTAATTATAGAAACATATATTTTTGCATGTTCTTTTATGTAATTTTATATATTTCAACTAGCTTTTCAGCTAGATTTATCAAACGTTATTTTTTATCAGCTAGCTTTTTATTTAACAGCTAGCTTTTCAGCCATCAGCTAGCTTTTCAGCTAACAGCTAGATTTTCAGCTAGTCCGCCAAACATAGCCTTAGTATCGTAAAATATCATTAAATCTCATTAAATAAGCATTAAATGTTACAGATGTCATCATTTTATTGGGTAGGAGACTATGTATGAACAAAAAGTAAGAGGATATTTAATTTCTCTTCAAAATATGGTCCAATCATTTAATAGGGGTGTTATACTGATTTGTGTTAATTAAATTAATTATTATCTAAATTAAATTCATATACTTTTCAGCTTTATAAAATCCTATATTTATGGTATTATATCAAGATCAAATATTTGATTCATCTTCATTATCTTACTGCGATCACATCTCTACAAGTTCCACCATTCCATCATTTCTACCAGCCATAACCAACCCACCACCTTCAAGCTGACATCTTGATCAAAAGAAAGAAGCGACATTTACCTATTATTCACTCGGACATTCAATTTAGAAAAGGGAATAATCATCGCTCATTAGTCTCTTTAGTTTCTTCTTTTTTCTAGTTATATACATAAACATCTTGAAATGAGAGTAAGGTTTTGCTTCACTTTTATTTCAAGACATGCAAATCATTTTGGATATGGAGGTTGTCAAGATGCAACAGTGCACACACACAAACTTGGTTCGATTTAAAGGATAACCGGATGCAAAGAAGTTCTATTTTTCACACGACAAACTCAAAATTGTTGGAGTTTTATTATTCGTCTTATCTTGGGTTTCTTAGAATTCTATAAATTGTTGGATTTCAACCAACTTTTGTTTCTCATTCTTAAATAATACATTATCAAGGACACATACTTTATGTAATGCTGATATTCTCAGATAAGGAATAAATATATTTTTACAAAAAAAATGTTTCTCCCTCATTCTCAAAAAATTTGATTGTCATTCTCACTTAACACCACAAATTCTCACCCATTTTTATAAAATTTGTTTCTCATCATTCTTATATAATACAATATAAAGAACAAATACTTATATGTAACGCACATATTCTCATAGAATGTTATGTATTTTGTGAAATTTGATCGATCATTCTTATGAACGTATTTATTTTTTATATTGTAATTGATTCAAAACTGAGAATAAGATCAAAATTTATTAAAAATATCAACAAATTCTTACTTGTTCTCACAAAATACGTATTTTTTTTAGGATATATATTCTTAAAGAATACGTATTCATATAGAATATGCCCTTTTTTTTTTTATAGAAAATGATTTTCATAAATACGTTTTCCCTTTTTTTTTATTAGTTGATTGAGGATTAAAAGAAGATAGAACATGTATCCTAATATATGTCTTTTCTCTTTTCTTATTTGAATATATACAAAAAGTCAATTTTATCCGTTCTATAGTTTAAAAAGTATCAATTTTTTTTCCTTTTAATTACACCATATCATTGATAACCACAACTTTTGATTTTAAAAATTCAGTGCTATTCATATTTAATCATGACTCTCTCTCTCTCTCTCTCTCTCTCTCTCTCTCTCTCTCTCTCTCTCTCTCTCTCTCTCTCTCTCTCTCTCTCTCTCTCTCTCTCTCTCTCTCTCGTGTGTATATATATATATATATATATATATATATATATATATATATATATATATATATATATATATATATATATATATATATATATATATATATATATATAGACCTGTAAATAGACATGAATCCACGTTGAAATGGAAAGCTCGAACATTTTCCTAGATGCATTCATGTGCTTGTTTTCTTGTTGTTGGAATAAAAGCACAAGGATGTGACCAAAAATTGAGACATGTATTTAAAATAGTTTAAGGAAAGGTAACTGAAAACAACTTTCAAACTTAAATTTTTTTTCTTCAAGCTGCAAATTATTAAATATTTGCTACTTAGTTAAAACGGTTTAAAGATTAAACTTCAATATACTTAGGTTTTAAAGAAATAAATAACAGGCAAAGATAAATTTATGTTCCACAACCAATATTTGAAAAGGTAGATGATAATAAGCATAGAGGATGAAAGATGAGGCCTAACACCTGAACGGTTGAACCTGCAACATCGATTAAAGTTTATCGTTTCTTTATTAGGCCAAATGCATGGGGCAGGGAAAGGATGTGGGAACATAAACCGTGGTTGGGTACACTATACCGCCGGTGCGGTTTAGGAGTGAGGGGAGGTTACCCAGCCTCCTCTATCTTCACTCCATTGGTCCGTTCTTTTTTTTTTTTTTATACAGTTTTTTAATATTTATTAAATTATATGTATACTAAAAAAATTATAAATAACGTATCAAAATTTATGATTTTTAATTTCATACAAAATGAATATAATATATGTATAATTAAAAAAACAAAAGTAAAGGTGGTGAAAGGCGATTATTTTTTGCCTTTTGATGAGTAAAAGAAGAGTGAAAGCAAAATTGACGTGACATTCAAAAAATGAAAGGTGAAAGATGACCTTATTATTGTTCGGTCTTAGGCTCCGTTTGATAGACATCTTTCTAGGTCCAAACAAATCTTTTTGACTGACTGGACCTGAAAGACTGTTTGATATGTACAAAATAATTGGTCTTTCCCAGAAAACCACAAAATCATATCTTTCTGGCTAATAAACTGGAAATACAATTGTACCCTATACTTTGTCTCTTTCTTTTTTGTATTAATAATTTCTTTTAAATATATATATTTTTATTTTTTTATTGGATTATTATATGTTAATAAATATTATTTTTTAATATATAATATTTATGTCTTAATTAATATTATTTTATTGGATTATTAATTTCTTTTAAATAATTCTTTTTTTATTTCCTTTTTATGGGTTAATTCTTTTTATTAGATTATTATATATTAATAAATATTACTTTATTGGATTATTAATTTCTTATAGTCAAATTGTTTAATTCATTTTTATTAGATTAATTTTGTTTGGACAACACCACCACCATCTTAATATATTCTAAAAAAAAATTTCATCCCACCACTATCGGACATAAATCGGGTCAAGAATCTCACGTTGAGTTATTAAAAAAAACTAAAATGATTAGAAAGAATAACAACGTAACATAAACTTGAAAAACAATAAACTAAAAACAACTTAATCGACATTATATTTGGATTTTTAAATGATTATTGTGTAATTTTGATTTTATATGACAATTTGTATGTGTTTATAAATTATTCAGCAAATTCATCCATCACAATATAGAATCAGGTTAATATTGTCATTTTTTCATCATTCAGCACAGTCAATCAGATGTACAATCAAACATGGTTTCTTTCCCAGTCATAATACTTTTCCATACAGCACTTTCTCAGACATCATTTTTCCGGACAACACTTTCCCGGACAGAAACTATTAAACGGGACCTTAATGGATCACTAAGCATTCATAATAAGAGATTTATAATTAAGTTTTTTTTTTTTTTTTTTTTTTTTTTTTTTTTTTTTTTTTTTTATTGAAAGAGCTCCAAAAGGAAAAGCTCATTGATATAACAAAAGAGTTTTCAAATTGTTTTTTTTTTGGATTGTTTAAATGAGTTGTTTAGTAGCAAGGGAGAAAAACACATATAATAATTGAAAAAGGTATTAGTAAAAGCTTTAACAAACTCTATGACAAAGCTTATATTTAAAAAGGCTAGTCCAATATTTTTTTTCCCATTTTCAGGAGTTTTATAAGATGAAAAAACTCTTGAAAGATCTCCAAACAAATTTCTACTGTGGATGTTTTTATTAGATAATTTGATCCTTATATATCCGACCAAAAATAAACTTTTTGGTGTACTATATATTCAAAGATATATTTCAGAATTAGTTACGTCTATTGAATATTGGATTAGATTAAAATAATGGTTTCTTGTTGTCTTTTTACGAAAACAGTCCAACAATTTTCTTAAGCTATATTTGAAATTAAATTTTATAATTTTCATTAAAAGATATTGATAGCATATGACTTATATTATATCCGGTCTAAATATAATTGGTGACAAACCTCAAAGGGAAGGACCTGATGATTTTAGGCTTATTGGCATGAGTGTATTAAAGAGGTAATTGCATAAACTCGCAAACTTTATTATTGAAGAAAACTATCTCAAAAACTCCAATTCCACTATTACAGGATCCTATTAGGCATCTATATATACCGAACAAAACACATCAGTATAAGCCTAGGAAACTGAAAGTAAACATCTAATACTTTACATATAAAATAGTCCTTATTACTCAAGGAACCTATGAAACCTTGAACAACACTCCAAGGTACTTGGACAGCACTCCAAGTTATCGCCATCTGGGTCAGAACACGCAATGCTCCCATATCTGACTCAGATATTCGCCAACAATCACCCCCTGAATTTCTGAGTTGAGGATAATTCTTGCACGCCAATCAATGCTCTCATCTCTGCGAACCTTATTCGAGCTAAGGCCTTTGTAAGTGGATCTGCTCGTTGCTTATCTCCTGAAACATGCTCAACAATCACTTGCTCATTTTCAACACGTTCTCGAATGAAATGGAATCGAGTGTGAATGTGCTTGCTTCTTCCATGAAAGACAGGATTCTTTGACAATGCTATTGCTGATTTGTTGTCTATGCGAATCAGCACCTTCTGTTTCTTCATTCCTGTCAGCTCAGCCAATAACTCCCTTAACCAAACCGCCTGACACGCAGCTGCAGTAGCTGCCATGAACTCTGCTTCACATGATGACAATGCTACTGTATCTTGCTTTTGGGAGCACCAAGTGATAGGTGAGTCACAAAGGTAGAAGACATGCCCTGTTGTACTTCTGCCATCATCAATATCCACATTGTGACTACTATCACTGTAACCTATCAAGCTCATATTTTTACTTCGTTTGTATACAATCCCAAAAGATGGAGTACCACGCAAGTAACGAAGAATTTGCTTAATAGCGCGTGCATGAGATTCTCTTGGGCTTTGCATATAACGACTAACTACTCCAACCGAATATGCTAAATCTGGACGCGTGTGTAAGAGATATCGTAAGCAACCTACTATTTTTCGATAATAGGTAGCTTCAACTTCTGGTTCATCTTCAGCTTTTGACAACTTTAGTCCTGGCTCCATCGGACATTGAGTTGCATTACACTCTTGCATGCCTGCCTCTTTTAGAATCTTCATAGCATAACTCTCTTGCTTCACCTTTACACAACCATTTTCTTGCAATACTTCAATACCCAAGTAGCAAGTCAGTTCACCAAGGTCTGACATTTCAAACTGTAATGCCATTAGTCTCTTGAATTGGTTTATAAACTCTAATCTTGTTCCCGTTACGAACAAATCATCTACATAAACCGCAACTATTATGTACTCTCCATTTGCAACCTTTCTATAAACTGCATTTTCTTGCATGCACCGTTTAAAACCCATATTTTTCAACGTGTTATTAAGCTTCAAATTCCATGCTCTCGGAGATTGTCGGAGATCGTACAAAGCTTTTGCCAATTTGTATACTTTTGTTTCTTCACCTTGCTTCACGAAACCTTCCAGTTGGCAAACGTACACTTCTTCCTTTAAATCTCCATATAAAAATGCAGTTTTTACATCTAAGTGATGAATCTTCCACCCGTTCCCGGCTGCGAGAGCAATCAATAATCTTATTGTCTCGAGTCGAGCTACTGGCGCGAATACTTCATCAAAATCAATGCCTTGCTCTTGTACATAGCCTTTTGCTACTAGACGCGCTTTGTACCTTGTAATCACACCATTTGTATTTCTTTTAATTTTATACAACCATCTTAACCCGATAGGCTTAATATCTTTAGGCGGAGGAACTAATTTCCAAGTATTATTTTTCTCGATGGAGTCAATTTCGGCCTTCATTGCATCGAGCCAATTCTTGTTCACTTTGGCTTCCTTAAAGTTCTTCGGTTCTTCATCGAATGACAACATTAAATGATCCACATCTAGCTCGTAGTCATTTAATCTTCTTGGCAACACTGAAGTTCGAGTGGACCGCCGAAGTGGGACAAAACTTGCATCATTATTTTGATCATCAACAGGTTGTGATGGGCTGCCATCATCACTATAAGTGTCATTGGTTTGAGCGGTTTGTGCCGGATCAGTGAACTGTTCGGTTTCTGTTGCAGTTGGGCTCGAACCACCATTATCTTGGGTTGCTTGACCATTACTCCACAAGACCGTAAATGTACCCGGTCCATTTCCATCTTGATTTTTGGGTTCATTATTCCATTGCCATGTCTTATTTTCATCACACATTACATGGGCACTAATAATAATTTTATTTTCTCGCGGGTTATATAACCGAAATCCTCCCGAATTGGGTTCCTTTCCAAAATATACCAACGGTCGTGACCTATCATCAAGCTTCTTCAAGTGTTTAGAGACTACTCTTTTTCATATGCAACACAACCAAATACTTTCAAGTCTTCAAGATTTGGTTTTTCACCATAAAATTTCTCGAATGGTGTAGCACCTATCAATGCTCGAGTAGGTGTACGATTTATGATAAACGTTGCATGTCGTACCGCTTCGCCCCAAAAGTGGTTTGGAATATCTTTTGCTTTCATTAGGCACCGTGTCATCTCAAGTAGCGTCCGATTTCTCTGTTCGACTATACCGTTTTGTTGAGGTGCATAAGGAGCCGTCAACATACGTGAAATCCCTTCTTCATCACAAAAACGATTCACCTCGGTTGATGTGAATTCTCCACCTCTATCCGTATGGAAAGTCTTGATCTCTTTACCGGTTCGTTTTTCAATTGATATCTTGAATCTTTTAATAATCCCGGATGCATCACTTTTGTGCTTCAAAAGAAAAGACCACATATATCTAGAATAATCATCAATAAGAACTAGAATATAAATATTACCCGCTTGGGTGGGGGGATCAACCGGTCCTCAAATATCTCCATGCACCATCTCGAGAATATCTGTAGCTCTATAATTAGTTTTCTTTGCAGACGACTGCTTTGTTTGTTTTCCAAACATGCAAGATTCACAAAGTTTGTCTTGATGTTGGATTGCCGGTATCCCTTTAGCTAGCTTGTGCATCAAGTTTATCGCGCCAAAATTAATGTGGCCAAGTCGCGCGTGCCATAACCAAGCTTCATCATTAAACTTGGCTTGTAAGCAATGTGGTTTTCCAACTTTTAACTTTATTTTATAGAGTCGGTTTGCACTTCTCGGGACTTTCATAAGTAATCTTCCGTCTCCATCTCTCATGGTTAGGAAATCACCTCGCATCCGAATATCACAACCGGCTATTGTAGATTGCCCGAGGCTAATAACATTGCTACGAAGTGATGGGATATAATAAATATCTTTCATTAATTTTTGCTCACCACTTTTCCCTTCGAACAAAATGACCCTTTTCCTTTAATGCTAACACACGATCCATCTCCAAATCTCACTCTACCCGTTATGTTTTTATTTAATTCAGAAAAATAAGAGCAGTTTCCGGTCATGTGGTTACTCGCACCATTATCTAAGTACCAAATTCCGTCTTCATCGGCATTTGCTTCAACTTTTGGAGGGATATATTTGTCTTCATTCAAGAACACCGTTTCTTGAATTGTATTCATCATAAAGAATGTTCCTTCTTCATGATTTGTATTTCCTTCGTGTGTCTGATTTAAGGTTAGCCTCATGATTTTTTATTCGATCCGGGCATCTTGAAGCAAAGTGACCATACTTGTCACACCGGTAACATTGAATATTTGAGAGATCTCATTGCTCGCGTTGTTTTCCTTTTTGCTTTTGATCTTCACAATTTTTAGAGGATTTCGAGTGACCGTGATTTTGGGTATTACCCCGACCACGTCCACCGCCACGTCCACCACCTCGTCCTCTTCCTCGGTTATTTGAACCCCGACCTCTACCTCTTGATGAATCAGTGTTTCTGTTGGATGATTCGGTTTTGGAATAAAGTAATTTATTTTAAGTCTCGATTACTTTGTCTTCACCCTTGATTCTTTCTTCATAAGCTTTTAAGTGACCAACCACGTCTTCAAAGCCAATCGTTTTAAGGTCCAAAACTTGTTCAAGGGCTGCAACTATGTGGACAAACCGCCTAGGGAGGCTCGTAAGAAACTTCTTCGCAAGCTTTTGTTCGGTCATGACCTCTCCTAGTGAAGCGGATTTTGAAGCAATCCCGGATAATTTAGCAGCGAACTCGTCTATCGTACTAGTATCACTCATCTTTAAATTTTCGAATTCCGTGATTAGAGTTTGGAGTTGGGCTTCCTTCACACGATCAGCTCCTAGGTTACGAGTTTTAATCGCTTCCCACATCTCTTTTCCGGTTTTCAAATTACCGATTTGAAGGATTAAATCCTCCGGAATCGATTGAAACAACAATCCTTTCACGATGTTGTTTTTCTTCACATCATCTAGTTCGGGATCAATTACATCCCAAACGCCATGAATCCCGAGTAGCACCTCCATGCGCATCCTCCAAATTGTGTAGTTCGTCAATGTCAAAGTCGGACATTGGAACGTGAACGACATATGTTCCTTAGCCGGGGGTTAGGACGATTCTCCTCCCAACATCTCGGTTCAATTTCTGATTACTCCACACAAATAAAAAAAATTGATTTGTTTTTTTTTTTTAATAAAATGATTTTTTTTTTCGAAAAATAAATTCTCACGTGAATTGAATTAATGGTAATTGCTCCTTTAATTCAAAGTTCGACAAATTTGGGCCAATTAGAATAAGCCAAACACGAATGAGAATAAGGCCCAAAGTCAAACAAAAAAACACGTTCTTTAGGGCAAAAGACGCCTTCTTCACCGATCTGTTGCAGGTTCTCGATCTCTACAAGCAGGACCACACCACACGAGGCAGACGCACGTAGACGATTTCACAGCAAGAACACCGAGTAGCGGTCGATTACTCTTGCTCCTTGTATGTCACAGGCTTACGAAAACAGCAAGGCTGTTACACTCGTAACTCTCCACACGAACAGAACTACTGCTTCAAACTCAAGCAGAAGAATTCGTAGATGGTGTTCACCACAGTAGAAATTCACAACACAAGCTCCTTCTATCCCTTTGCTCTGATACCAATTAAAGAGGTAATTGCATAAACTCGCAAACTTTATTATTGAAGAAAACTATCTCAAAAACTCCAATTCCACTATTACAGGATCCTATCAGGCATCTATATATACCGAACAAAACACATCAGTATAAGCCTAGGAAACTGAAAGTAAACATCTAATACTTTCCATATAAAATAGTCCTTATTACTCAAGGAACCTATGAAACCTTGAACAACACTCCAAGGTACTTGGACAACACTCCAAGTTATCGCCATCTGGGTCAGAACACGCAATGCTCCCATATCTGACTCAGATATTCGCCAACATGTATGACCTACACAACACGAAAACATTGCTATCGTTTAGCAGCACAACATGACAACATTGCTTGTGCTTGGCAGCACAACATGATAGCACCGTTTGGAATAACAACCTAGCTCGCCTGGCTAGTTGGTTGGGAACTAGGCTATCATAAGGCATGGCCTACTTGTCTCTTGATATAGTTTTATAAAGAGAACATTGCATCCCCTATAAGGGGGATCTTTCACCCTTATATATGAGCCTCCAATACACATACACATACACTCCCCTCCTCACCAAGATGGATCTGATAAGCAATGAGAAACCATCTCATTTCATACATCGATCTAACTTGATCATCAAAGCCTGATCTAGGGCACAATCCTTGAACGTTTCTAACAGTTTTATTTTCTGATGACAACTCGGTATCTCGTCAGGAACTCGCCAACGACACCACTCCAGATCTACGATCTGGATCGGTAAACATGATTTTTTTTAATTGACAAAACTATGATCACTGACATTAAAATGAGCCCATGACTATTGATTGTCAAAACAACTTGATCAAATTTGAGCTTTTCGTAACTAAAATCATAGTCAAATTAAGAGGTGTCATAGAACTACTGAATTGTGATGTTTTTTGGGATATGATGACAACACCATGATGATAATCCACCAAATGAGAAGACATAGGAAATACTAGCTATCCGGGAAAGATAGCGAAGAAACTACAGAGCAGACGACACAAAAGATCTGATCAGAAACATGATGAATCTTAGCTTCTCGGTAGACGATCCATGACCAACAAATTGGAATAGGAATGAATTGTTGGTTATCCAGACACGTATATGCAAATGCGATAATCCACAGAGTATAGGCAGATACCGGGAGTTCATCCGATATAATCTGCATACATTTTTTCAAACAACTACCCATGGAACGGAAAGAGAAGATGGATAGGCTTTGCCTGGCACAACATATGACCACTAGGAACGATGCAGTTACCCCTTTCTCTTCATGGCCATGATGGAAAAAAGAAGAAAACAATATTAATATAGTCTGTAGTGGTGTGTAACTCAGTGGAGCACAATATTATCTTAAGAAGGACAATGTTGTTGCGATTTGGGGCCGTAGCATCAATGGTACACGGAATAGTTAAATTCAACCCATCAATAATGGTCGATGAGACTCTGACAAGACATCGATGTTATCAAATCATGGAAGTTCCAGATATTACCAAAGGCACCAAGAGAAAACAATACATACATCCAAAGGAAAAAGAAACCAGCAACAATGATTACCCTAATCATCTAATACGAATCGGGACAGATTTTCAGGCTATAATACGACAAAAGTTAGTAGCATTACTGAAAAGATACACACAATTTTTCGCATGGAAGCCGACAGACATGGTGGGAGTAGATAGTTATATAATTGAACATGGATTCAACATAAAACAAGGAGCTAGTAGCATAAAACAAAAGAAGTGAGGACAAGATCAATGAGAAAGGAATAGGGCAATCAACATGGAAGTCGCCAAACTAGTCAATGCAGGTATTCTACATGAAACCTTTTTCCCAACAATGATTGCCAATCTAGTAGTGGTTAAAAAAAAGGGATGGAAGTTAGAGTCTGTGCATAGATTATTCAGATCTAAGCACGGTGTGTCTTAAAGATTCGTACCCACTACCTGAGGTCGAGTTATTACAAGGCTTCCAATGGGAGTGTTTCCTAGACGCGAATAAAGGCTATCACCAAGTATTAATGAAGAATGAGGATGAGGAAAAAATGTCGTTCTATTCCGATCACGACATGTTTTGCTACACAAAAATGCCCTTTGGGCTAAAGAATGCCAGAGCAACCTATCAACGCCTGGTAGATAAAGTTTTCAAGGATCAGATAGGAGAAACATAGAAGTTTACGTAGAAGACATGATAATCAAAAGCCGAAGCGACACAAAATTACTCAAATAAGTTAAAGAAACACTCCAGGCGTTAGAGAAAACCCACATGAAGTTAAATCCAACCAAATGCACATTCGGCGTACAGGAGGGCAGGTTCTTGAGATACTACATAACAAATGAAGGAATACAACCGAATCCAGACAAAGTAAAGGAATTTATTGGCACGACAGAACCAAGAAGTTTAAAGGTTATGCAAGCATTAAAGGAAACAATCACAGCGTTGGAGCGTTTCATCGCATTGTCTGTTGACTAGGATATGCCATTGATTCAAACATTGAAGGGTTGTATGGACTAACATAACTTCTGCTGGACACAACAAGCAGAACGCGCTCTTCATGAACTAAAGAAATCACTTCAGCAGCTGCCAACCCTCGCCAATCCCATTTCAGGAGAGATGTTATCGATGTAGTTATCAACAACTAAAGAGGCTATATCAGTGGTAGTAATGGTAGAAAAATATGAGAAACAATTTCTAATATACTTTACCATCAAATCTCTACAAGGAGTAGAAACTTAACATTGAATATTAATATTTCCATGAAATAAATAATTTCCAATTAATTACAAGAATTATATTTATTTATCAAGGATCAAATACTTATATATAATATAATTGCATCAATTTGTTGTTAGTATGACCCTTTAGGATCATATATTATCTAGCAATATCATTCTATAATGACTCTTGGGAATATAGATCTTTCATTCTCCTACTTACACAAAACACATCATAGATTGATATAGAGAGTGGTGAACGTCTAGCAACATTTCATTGTCCCTAATAATATATGAATTAGAGCCATTCAATCAACATCCAATTCCCAAAATCTCCAAGATTCCATTGATTTATTAAGGTAACTTATCAACAATCTTTTTGTTACAAACATCCTGTTGAAGATGAGACTTGGATTTCAATCAATCTCATTTGGTGTTCAACTTTGGGTAACGTGTGTTAGATGTCTAGCTCTCAACATATAAGAGGAACAAATCTCATCTTGACTACATAAACCTTTTGCATAGATCATACCATACCTGAAAATGGATTTTATAACTGCTCGGTTAAGAATCAACATTTGACCATATCAATGCACCGCACTCTTTACATTCAAGTCCCATTATGTATCTCAGGTGTTAATGATACAAAGATAACAACTTTTAATCAAGTATCACTCATAACTGTGATTTATGAGATGATCTTGATATGGGTCTGTTCAATACTAATTCTATGACAAGTACCTATGAAACTTGGTTACAACTACTTGCCTACTTTCATCCAATGAGAGTCGACCAATCCAATTCATATTAGTCTTACATCATAATTTTCGCCACAATTATAACCAATATAAACTTTTAGAATAATAATATTATTCATGGATTAAATATGTTAATATAGAACACAATAAGCATTGATGTGATGATCATATCCCAATATATCAAAACAATATATAATAGTTGTTGTCTTAATGTTCCAATATCCAAATACTAAATTCATATCAAAATCCCATTTTCTAGAATAACGAATTCATATAACCGAAGAGTGACTACTCATACAAAGCTTAAAAGGATGGACATTATTAATGGGTTCGACTAAATTTAATTTGTGTGACTTTTGCAAATATTATCATCTCCATATTGAATTTACTCTAAGTACAGTTAAATACCTTGGAGTATATGATTGGTGCTCTTTTGCAACATAGAGCCTATTAGCTAGATTAAGTATACTTTCGAAGTCGTAAAGATTTTATGTGATCTTTGAATGGCGGAAATCAACATAGTTTTTCAATTAACTCATTCATCCAAACATATTTGATTTCAACTGCTGAAGTAGTAGTGTATTCTTATCTAGTATATTGTGCAATTTTGTTTTTCTTGGACCTCATTTATACAAAACTTACTCTTCATTCCACAATGAAGCTGTAATCCAATTACAATTCATAATTATATATATATATATATATATATATATATATATATATATATATATATATCCGTTTTGAAGTTAGCATCTTATGTAGCTATTTACATAAAGATCTTCTTCCGAACTGATTATCTCATGAACATTATCTTAGTTCTTCTTAAGTACTCTTAGAATGTTCTTATAGTCATCCAGTGACTTAGCCATGTATTCAATTTTTATATCATGATATGTTTATATCATAATCATATACTTATTCTTGTGCATAATATGACATAAATGATGGATTTATTTGCCAAGCAAATAGAATATAAATCATTTCATTTAGCTCAAACCTAGGTGTTAGGTCCTTTTGAGACATACTCGAAATGGTGTCATGCGACAATGCCAAGAATCCTCCAAAGGAATCTTGTATCTTGACCTCTTTCAAGATATATTTAATTCAAGCAAAATAATTTAAAATTTTAACATTCATCATTATCTATCTCTAGAGATTTTTAAATTACAAGAATGTATCTTTTCTTTCCTAAGTCTTTCAATTTATAAATACCTTCCGAGTCATGGTGAAACAACCTTGCATAGTCAGAATATGATTTCAAATGATTAAGTATGTCTAATTCATACAAGATTAGGAATATCACTATGCTCCTGCTAGTTCTTAGTAAACACAAATGTTATCTTCATTTTGATATAAAAGTACACCTTCTAATTATATATTAAAATAATGATTCCAACCTTGAGACGTTTTCTTTATATACACAAGTGGATCTTAAGCCTTACACATTTGGTTATGATAACATGGATTAAGAAAACCTCCAGGCTAAGATATATAGATATCTTCTAGTAGATGTCTATTAAGAAAAGCGATTTTCTTAAAATATATTTATCATATATCATATTAAGAATATGTAGTTATGATAAATAATATCCTTGTTGATCTAATCATAGTGTAACATCCCGAAATATCAAGAGTAGAGTTGAAGGGCTAAAAGAGTAAATTGGGAAAGAGCGACTCGGCGAGTCTATGGGTGGACTCGGCGAGTAGAGTCGCGACTTGGTCGTGTGTTAAGTAGCCGACTCGGCGAGTCAGTAAGATGGACTCGGCGAGTAGGCGCTGAGTGGAGAAAACCCTAATTCTCGGGGTTGAACCCTATATAAAGAACATAACATCCATTCCCCCAGCCTCTTTACTCATCCTCAAGTCCAGAAACCCTAACCTTCGTATGTGAGTGGATCAAGTTGCATTTGGGAGCTTGGAGAAGCAATTGTTGAGGAAATCTTGAAGGGTAGGAGGCTTGGAGCAAGGGGCTTTGCTTGGATTCGAGTTCCATTGCAGTTGGGGCGTTCTTTTGAGGTAATATCTCGTCCTTGGGCTGTTACTCTTTGGATTCATCATTATGGGGTTTGTGGGGAGCTTATCTTTTGGTGTTTTGGAGTTTAGAGGTTAGATATGAGGTTGCTACCTCAGATCTGGAATGGAGAAGGGTTGGAATGCCTGAAAGTCCCTGTGTTTGAGTGTGTAGTGAAGCTATCATGTCCCAAACCCTAGCCCTAAAGTGTTAAAGGCCTAGATCGCTTTGGATTCACGTAAAGTTTGCCACTTTACGTGATGGATGGGTTGTAGGAGGCTAGATCTATGTTTTTGATCAATTGCATGGCCTGGAGTGCTTTTGTATGGATTCAGACCGGTGGTACTCGGCGAGTCACATGGGTGGACTCGACGAGTTGCTTGAAGATGAGCTGGAACTCGACGAGTTGGAAGAACAACTCGGCGAGTTGGATGAAGACGGCCTGGAACTCGGTGAGTTGTATGAACAACTCGGCGAGTAGGTTAAAGATAGCCTTAGACTCGGCGAGTCTGTTCTTGGACTCGGCGAGTCTTGTCGAAGGGTCCCAATATTTTCTGGTTGAGTCGAGAATCGGCGAGTCAAGGGATGACTCGGTGAGTTGTGGGCGAGTTGACTCAGAGTTGTTGGACTCGACGAGTCTCGGGTGACTCGGCGAGTTAGGTCGCGGATTGAGGGAAGTTCTGAGTATGGGGACTCGGCGAGTCATCGGGTTGACTCGGCGAGTAGAGTCAGTCAGGGCCTGACTTTGACCTTGTCTTTGACCAAAGGTTGACCAGTGGTTTCCAGGGGCATTTTGGTAATTGTTGGTAATTGTTTTGAGTTCAGTGCCGTAGTGGTTGTCCAGTGGTGGAGATCGTACCAGTGGTCGGAGCAGCTTGGGTTATCTGTTCAGTCGGCAGTATCGGGGTGAGTTATCCTCACTATATCAACAGGGTCTAAGGCACCAAGGCCGGCCCTTATCGGATTGAGATCCGGGTAGTTGTTGTTATGTTATTGCTTTGATATGTTTGCATCCTGAGAGCTAGGATGGTATACGTTAGAGACCTGATTGAGATCGGTATCTTGAGAGATAGAGAGATGTTATGCTAGTGACCTGATAGGTCGGTATCCTGGTTAGGATGATGATATGTTATGTGATATGTTTGATCTGCTTGTTGACTGTGAATTGCTATATGATTGTATGTATATGTGCACATGGTTGTTTGGACTAGAGTTGGGTTGAGGCGGGTCCTGCTTTGTGCTGTAGACTAAGATACCCAGGGCGGACCGGTTGTTCTGAAGGCCCAGCGAGCGGTCCGGATAGGCTGTAGGCCCCAAGAGGGCGGACCAGACGCGCCGAGGCTCGGAGAGTGGACAAGGCCGACTGAAGGCCCGGTGTGGGCGGACCAGTCATACTGTAGACTCAGAGAGTGGACCAGGTGGATTGAAGGCCCGACGCGGGCGGACCAATCACACTGCAGACTCGATGTATGTGGTTAGATTCGGAGAGTGGACCAGGTGGATTGAAGGCCCGGTGCGGGCGGACCAATCACACTGTAGACTCGAGGTTTATGGCTAGACTCAGAGGGTGGACCAGGTGGACTGTAGGCCGGTGCGGTGGACCAGTCACACAGTAGACCCGAAGTGCATGGTTGTTCTGTGATCGGATATGTTATGGCATGTTATGCGTGTATGGTATATGTGGTTGGTATTTTGGGGATATCTCACTAAGCTTTCGGGCTTACAGTTGTGGTTTTATGTTTTTCAGGTTCTTCAGGAGACCGTGGCAAGGCGAAGGCATGATCATACCGCTCCTCATGATTTGTAGTATAGTGATTCTGGGAATACGTTAAATGTTTTGTATAGAAAACCTTTTTGTAAATATTTAATGAAATCGAGTTGTTTTTGAAAAATTTAAAATTGGTTGTATTTTTCGGTCGTTACATATAGCTATTTATGAAAAGGTGTGATCATAGTTAATGTCATGAGTATGATAAGGACCATAGTGAATGACACAAGTAGGAGAAAATCCTTTTATGACAAGTATTGCTAAATTTGTATAGATCTCTATATGTGTATTATTTCTAGAAGAATCTCTTACTCATTCTAGCCCTGCTATAAAGAGGAAGATTAATCAAGCCTATACTTGATTACTAGAAACAGATTACATCTTCGATGTTTATGATTCTAAGTCATTTATCAGATCCAAGATTTTATATATCATTTTGGTAGTTGATGGATTTCCCATAAACCATAAATAATAACTCATCAATAAGAGATTCCACATTTCACAAGTCAAAGATGATTTCTACCATTAATGCAAACAGTTTGTGTTTGTGAGTAGCTAGTATTCATGTTTAACGATTCCTTTTTTAAACTATTGCCAACAATTTCTACATTAGCATATGGTTCTTGAGTTGCTTCAAGTTCCATGTACCTCTCACTTGCTTAGTCGTTAGAAGTTTGCTTTCTACTAACTTATCATTTACAGGAATGAGAAAAATTATTCTTAGTGGGTTTGTATAATCTAAATACCCTTGTAGAGTATTCTACAAACATATAATTTGTTAGTGTTTGTATTCAAGATATAATTAATAGTGATTAAGGTATAATCCTAAGAGCATAAAGAAAGATAATTTCTACTGATAAGAAAGTAAACTTTATCCAGTAAGGTCTAATCTATCCTTTATTATCACTTAAAACTTTAGATTGTGTTACTGGATTGTATCTCAACTTTACATCTGAAAACTTCAACAAAGATTTCATAACTATATCTGTTTACCATGTAAAATATAATTGTAACTATTATAGTTGTTAATAAAGTATATATATATATATATATATATATATATATATATATATATATATATATATATATATAGGGATGAGATCAACATAAAACCAAAAATACATTATTATTTAATTAAATAACAAATAATAAAATCTATTAAACCCCATGAAAATTGATTAGTATCCAAAATAATATAAGATTCCTATAATACACATTTATGTGCACTTATGAAGGTACGTATATGTTCATTTTAGAACATACGTATACATATATAACTTATTGGCAGATTAATCTTCATAACTAAACATTCAAACAAAAACCTAGAAATTTGTTAAAATCATACATGTCCATACAAAATTTGTCATAGTCATACATGTTCATAACAGAACACGTATGAAGTTACTTTTCAAACATGAATACTAAATGTATGCATCTTCATATGTATACTTATGAATGTAAGTCAGTAGAAAAGTTTTATGCACTGTGTTTATGTGTAGAAACAAACATTTATAGAAAAACCAGAAAATTGTTCACTTTCATACATGTTCAATACTGGACATACATGAATATCATATATATATATATATATATATATATATATATATATATATATATATATATATAAAAGTAAAAAAGAAGACATGTGCCATAATATCTTGACACATGGCACATTTGAGGCCAAGGTTCTTAGATGATGCCGCTCCACCCAATGCCAGACATGTAGGGTGTGGCA